>NC_048219.1:109872935-109908140 GCF_002007445.2 Ailuropoda melanoleuca
AAAAAAAAAAAATTCAAAATTTAGAAGAAATTCTCCTTAAAGAAATTCCTTTTCTAAAGCAAGCGCACTTTTACCTGGAAGTAGATTTGTGGAAAGCAATCTTTGCTGACTTCATTATATATTTGCTCTTAAATATGAGTATCACGTGTGTGTGTGCATGTGTGTGCGCGCGCTCACGTTGCATAATATATAGAAACCTATTTAAAGCTATCCATATTTTCTTAACTCATCTGAAAATAAATTGGGTTGACAGGAATTTTCATTATTGAGGAAATATTCCCCAGCTTCCATTATTTATGGCAAGTCTTCTTTAGAAAAGATAGCTATTTGTTTCTCTAAGCTGGAATTATGATCTAGTTAGAGGTACACCCACTGAGCCTTTTTTGTAAAGTTCAGTTTTACTACTGGCCTTAGGTTATTTGTCTCCTTTCCAATTAGTTCTCAGGTTTAGATTTATTTTCCTGTTTTTAAGACCAGGTTAATACTCTTTTCTATTCACATAAGGAAGAGCTTAGAAAAATATATAATCAAATTTTAGCAGTAAGAGAGGCACATAACTTCAGTACCTGTATAAGAGGAAAATTCTGTACATGTCAGATTGAGCCAAACATACTGTTCATAAATATGTATGTAAACATATACAACTTGTATATATGTATATATAATGCATATGCCTACGTAATGTCAGCATACCTACATATGCTTATTCATTCTTCTCCATTTCTCTGTAGAAAGGGAGATCTTGTGAAGGCAAGGTCTTTCTACTTTTATAACTCATTCCATCCCCTACTGTACTACCTTGTATATTGTTGAATTATATTTACTATATGCTTTATTTTAAAAGAAGCCTTCTCTCTGGATGAGTGGGTGGCTAGTTTTGCAGAAAAAAATGTTAGAACCCTGGTCTCCTATGCTATGATGTGTCATTTAAATTCTCAAAAACACTAGCCCTTCTAGAAGAAAGAAGTAGGAACCCCCAAACTATTATTGCCCAAAGAGCCTTTCAAGATTTGTCTCAAAACTCCTGAATGTTGGATCCCCATTGAAATTTCAGTGATGTAAAAAAAAAAAAAGTTGGTATTATGTACACAAGCTCATAAACTGTTCTGAACCTGTTAGTGGAATCAATTTTTATAATCTCTCCTAAAAAGCCTCCCTTTTAAACCCAAACCTATCAATGTGATAGCTTTTTCTCTAGAAGTGCCAAAGTGACCGCAATACTTGAATGGCTTTCTGCTAAGTACATTTGTGATGCTAAATAGCTCTGGCATGCAGTTTACCCAAAACTCTTATCAAGGCAGAAAACTTCACAATAGTTTATTGGATAATCAGGTCAGTTGGCTGATGCCCTTGACTCTGCTGTGCATAATAAAACACATAATATATTTTAATTTTTTTACAGTCTATAATATGTTGAGTAGATTATTTATACTTTATATTTTTGCTGTTTTTTTCTTTCGAAACTCTCCTTAATAAAATCTTAAATATAGGGACATTAAAACTCTGTTGGACTTACATTTCTCCTTATGAGTTCTTCACATGATTGAAGGCAAGAGTTCCAGGAAATCATATTTTGCTTATAGGTTGCAAATCTGTGTGTTCACAGTGTGTATTGGGGGGAAAATGATACATTGAGATTCATTACCTATACTCTTTAAAAATGTATGCTACCTCCTTAAATACATTTTTGAGTTTTGATTATGTTTGCAATTGAATGAGAGGATATAAATTGAATATGTGTGTTTTTTAGAAACAATTGCTATTTTAAAAGTGTGTCTTCCCCCCAAAGAGAAGTGGTCTAAATTTGGAAATGAGTGTAATGCATTTTGTTTTTCATAGTAGGGTGATAATGTTTTAAAGAATATTTCTTTCCAAAGATGCATAGAAATATTTTAGCATGAATATTTCTTTCTTAGAAGAGGCTTGTGGATGAAAAAAATATTTCTATAGGGAAAGAGCTTATGCTCATTTTTAATAGTACTTCATTAATTAATAGCAGAATATTGTGATGTGGAAACTATCAGTCTATCTGAATTTGTTTACCCAGAAAAATATGGCTACACTTAAACTTTAATTTGACTTAACCAGTTTTGGCTTCTTGCTTCTTTTCGATCAGCCCAACTCCCACTCATTCTAAGCTAGTCCAAATCATTCCTGGCAGTGTCCTGCTCATTTTTAGACTTGGTACTTTGGCAGGAGCCCCAGACTGAAATGGAGTAAGAAGTCCTGTTCTTGAGGATTAATATGGAAGGCAGCCCAAGCTTATCCATGATTAAGTACATTCAGGTGTACCATTCTTACGTGGGGAGGGGTGTTGGTGTTTGTACCTTTGAAAAGACTTTGCTTTAAGTATGAAATATCATATGCCATAGAATTAAGGGAAGCACAGTGATTCATTCCTCAGGGTTATTTGGGAGGATTTGATACAGCAGATACTCTTAGAACATTTAACCTCTCCCTAAGGTAGTAGTAGTTATTCCAAAACCCAGGTACGCTGCACCCCGTCTCAGAGGCAGCATGAAATGGCTCCTAAGGGCTAGTGTTCTTCCATTTTTTTTTTCCTTTTATGCCTGTCTGCCAACCCAAACTGCTCTCAAGTTGTGACATCTCACTAATTGAGCTGAGTAGAGCTCAGAAGAGAGGCAATTTTTCTTTTCTGTTCTTGTCCTGTCACCATCTCCAGGAAAAATTGTTTTTCTTAAGAGATTTCTCTCCCCCCACATTTGTGTCTACATATAAACTACTCTTGATCATTCCAAAGTAATACCCCTCAGACTTGTTAAAATCTTTTGGAACTTTGATCATTTTTCTTGAGAGGTGCCAAAATCACGCATGAAAGCAATTTTCTTGTGGTCCTCTCTGTCTTGAATTTTACTCTTTTGATATTGGGTATTGCTACTCTGCAAATACTCAAAATTACTTTTAATTGTTATTCAAGATGTTCTTATGTACCTCTAGAATGTTCTTTATTAGGCTTGCTTGGTAAATGTTCTTAGTGCTATTGTCAGGGAGCAAGAATTCATGTCCTCTTCAATGGTCCTTCTAGCTGGACTAAGAAGGGAATTGACTTGAGACAGATTAACAGGAGAAAATCAAATTTAGTAGTGCATGTATGGGGAATCCACACAGACATGGAAATTCCAAGGACAGGCAATATGAGGTATACGTGTCATTCTGAACTAAGGAGAAAGGGTAAGAGTCTGGGACTTGGGGGGAAGGAAAGCAATTCACAGAGTGATAAGAAGAGCTTATGTTTGGTAATTAGATGTTTGCCCTGCCATGCAGATGGGTGACTCCAATAAAATTTATCTCTGAGAGTAATCCTTATTCTGGAAAAGACCTCCCATTTAGATTCTTCCATGTGGTTAAGGGAGGTGCAAAAGTTTCTCTTGGGCTCATAGGGTCTTGATTGCTTTTAGCTTAGAGTAATTTTCATGCCAGAGTGGCCCATCGTGGGGCAGCCTGTCCTTAGCCCCTATACTGTTCCTAGGCAGGAATTCCAGGAATGGCTGGGGACAGCTACAAAGTTATGACAGGCAAATTTTGTCAGATTTTGTCTTTGTAACTCTTTCACTGTGTTCCCATACCTCGTATTATCCCTGGCTCCTTAACTCCTGAAGGCCTGAAAATTACACTGGATAACATTAGCTTCAGCAGGAAATCATATCTGTGTTTCCAATTTTCTAAAACTGTCTTCTTAACCAAATGCTTAAAGTAGAAGTTCTCAAGTATTTTTGTAGAAAAATAGTGGCAGAGCCTACTTTTCATATCTTTTTTGAATCATTCTGTCACTGCAGCTTTAAATACAGAGTATTTTTCAGGTATTGAAAGAATATGGTTTTGACTTTAACGACAAGATTTGGTTATATTAAACATACTTTTTAGAAAATGAAATAGAAAGGATGGGAGTATAGCACATTCTTAAAGAACTTGCTGAATATCCACTTAAAAATAATATTTTAACGACATGCTAATTCTGTTTTTTTAGATATAATTTGACATATATAAGTTTAAGATGTACAGTGTGCTGATTTGATGCATTGATTTATTGCAATGTGATTATTAAGGCATTAACTTACACATCTTCCATGTCACATACTTATCATTTCCTTTTTGTGGTGAGAACAAGTAAGATCTAGTCTCTTAGAGACTTTGAAGCTTATAGCAGAGTATTGTTGATTATAATCACTATGCTGTGCATTAGATCTTCAGGATTTACCTACGAGTTAAAGTTTATATCCTTTAGATCTTTCAAGCTTTATCCCAATATTGTTACCAGAAAGCAAGTTACCTAGATCCTGACTGGATCCTATGAAAGATCCCTACAGAAAAGCACTTATTGAATCGTGATTTATTTTTTTCTACATGACTTTAGTCAGGATAAAAATAGTTTCTCTGAGAAGCTTATCTAAATCTTTTGAACTCCAGAGTTCATGATTTCATAAACTTTACTGATCATAAGCATAGAACAATCACCATGGGGGTGGAGAGCTGTATAAAGAGGTTCCCAGGACCCTGCTCTGGAGACTGTGGTCTGCACAGTTAGCGTGGATCCAGGAATCTGTATTTGTTAACAAAGAATTATTTTTACTGGTTCTTCTGATCAGGCAAGTTGGTGAATGCTGCCATAATTGATATTCTTGCCACTGGGGCTACCATTTCTGCTGAGTTCAGCTCTGGAAAAGATTTTCTTTGCAGTTAACTTAGCCTGCCCTTTTTAATCCAAACAGTGAACACAACCACTATTTGTTTGCTACTCAGAGCAGATCTGGGAAGACCCTCCCACTTCACAGAAGAGGAGACTGAGGCTTACAGAGGTGTAATGACTTGCCTAGATCCACCCACTGATACATGCAAGAGGTTAAGAGTCAGGTCAGAGGTCAAATGCTGCCGGTCATCTCCTACCTGTGGGAACAGGAGAGAATTATTTAACCTTTCTGAGTCTCAATTTCATAGTATGTCAAATGGGTATAATAATGCCAAGTACCTCAAAATCATTGTATTAGCATAAAATGAAAATACGAACTTTCTCTTGTTGGGCAAATAGTATGGGCTTGATAAACGTTAGGTGGGATTCTTTTTCTTTGGTCTCTAACACATAATTTGTGTTTCCGACTCCATTTGCTTTCACCTATACCATATTGCCTTTTGGAACTAAGTTTTGCAGATTGCTTCTCTTTTGTATTTAGCTACTTGAACATTTGTAGTCAAATATTTTAGTTGTAATAACTCAGTTTAGATACATAGTAAAAGCTACTGTCACTGCTTCCTGTACAGGAAGCCTAATTTATTTTATTTCTAAACATCCTGTTCACTGCATTTTTTATTTAGTGGCAGAAAAGAATATAACTTTTTATGTATTTGTGACTAATTTCCTATGAATTTGTGATTCATGCATCTTTATTTTTATAAACATTTTTAAGGAGTATAACAGAAAAATAGCCAAATCACTATGGGTAGAGCTCTATGAATTTTCACACAGTGAACCTTTCCTTTCAGTTACCACCCACATCAAGAAACCATATGTTATCAACATCTCAGATGGCCCCTTTGTGTTCCACCTTTCTTACTACCACCTTCCTCTCACCAAATAGAACTACTATTCAGATTTCCAACAGTATTGTTGGGGAGGAAAATTTTTTACTTTACCTTTCAAGATTTTTCTTGCTGGTCTAAGAATTCAAATCACATAGGACAGATTAACAGGACAAAAACAAAAATTTAGTAACACTATATCTCCTATATACATGGGAGCAACCCAGGAATACTGAGTAACTCCCTGAAAGGGCCAGAAATCATCACCTTAAATACCATCTTCTACTAAAGACAAAGAAGATGTTGGGGCTGGGTAGTAAATTATAGCAGGTTACAGGGAAAAGCACAGTAAACACAAGTAAGGTCATTATGCATATTTAAGTTGTTGCTTTCTCTGTTGATAAGAGTTTCTAGAGATTAAGTCATCCCGCCTTTCCTGGTATAGAGACAGAAGCACCTTTACAAATGGAGATTTCCTTTATACATGTAAATATCTCTTACTACAGGGTTTTCAGAACTCTCTCTTTCACTACTATCTCTTACCACATGGTTTTCAGAACTTCTCCTGTGTTTGCAGTTTCTTAAAAATAATTGGATTAGGGGCGCCTGGGTGGCACAGCGGTTAAGCGTCTGCCTTCGGCTCAGGGCGTGATCCCGGCGTTGTGGGATCGAGCCCCACGTCAGGCTCCTCTGCTATGAGCCTGGTTCTTCCTCTCCCACTCCCCCTGCTTGTGTTCCCTCTCTCGCTGGCTGTCTCTATCTCTGTCGAATAAATAATAAAATCCTTAAAAAAAAAATAAAAAAAAATAATTGGATTAAAATAATATTCAAAGAGGCATATTTTAGGGTGGTATATTTTGTACCACTTCACTATAAATTAGTTTTATCATTCTAAAAAAAATTTTTTCTTAAATGGATTCTGCACTATATATCCTCTGTGCCTGCCTTTTCCTCCTATGTTTGTGATATTTATCCATGATGTGATTTGTATGAATATTTCATTTTCATTGTTCTGTTATGTCCTTATATATAACCTATTGTATACATCCCATCTTACCTATTTTTATCGATGGATGGACAATTGGGTTGTTTTCAGTTTGGGGCTATTAGAAATAACAGTGCTCTGACCATCCCCATACATGTCTTGTGTTCATATGTGTGCATTTCTGTTGAGTACTTATCTAAGAGTAGAATTCCTGTCGTAGGATATGCATGTACATTCAACTTCAGTAGAGAATTGGCATTTCCTCTTAACTTGTAAATTATGTCAGGTTGACTGAAATACAGAGAGTATATACTTCTAGATAATGACCTGAAATATGACCCGTGTGACACCATGAAAAGGGGTGCGGGAGTCATACAGATACATTAAATGTTTATCTCAACACGTGTTCTATCACAGCTATCAGTGACTGGTGTCCTACCCCCAAGTCACAGCTGCCTTCCCAAAGAGAACAAGTGGACAAGCACTGCCTCCTGGCTGAATTCTGCTCACCTCGCTCCTAGACAACCATTATAACCATCACATTTCTGCTGTCTCTCATCTCTCCTATCCTCCCTTCTGCTCCATTCCTCACACGGCAGCCTCTGTGAACTTTCTAAATCACAGATCTGGTTATACATAAAACCTTTCATAGGTCTCTTGTTACCTTCGGGATAAAGTACAAACTATGTAATATAGTTTATAAGACATTTAATGATCTTGCCTGAAACACATGTCTCTGAGCTCGGAGTCTTTTCAAGTCAGCAAGGCCCTCAGGCCAGGGAAGCTTCTTATGAGTCAGGAGGAAGGAGCCACTTCTATGTTTCTGCCTCTTCAACAGCCCTCATACAGGCTTTCTCATGGAGAGTGAGAATCTCACATTTTAAAGCTGATCATATAAATCAAGTGATTGTCTAACATTCTGTCTTTTAACAAAAATTGACTTTCAATTGATGAGTCACCAAACACTCTTTAATGATGTTAGATACTTGGATTTACTCTATTGCCTTCTCTCTGGAAGCCACTCATCAAATTCCTTCCACATTGGATTAAAGTCCTGCTCCACTGCTATTTAAATATAGACTGCCCAAGGCCATTTGGAGTTGTAGCTGTCTTCCCTGAAGAGAAATCTTTCTCTTAGATGGCAAGGTAAGGGACACTGTGATTATTACCTGTGCCGAAAGCATGAAAGTACAGATCCAATTGCAAAGTCTGCCTCTGAAGAATATTCTTTAATAGCAGAAAGGTTGTCCAAAACCATCTTCCACCCTAATAGACAACAATCTTGTCACCCTTGGAACTGAAGGTAAATTGATTTGAGTAGCAATATTAGGGAAGGAGTTTGAGTTGAGCCAACTCCAATGCACAGTATGTCAAACGGAGGTCAGCGGGTTCCATGTGTCATAAACCAGGATGGTAATAACACAGGGTGAAATTGCTGTTGCTTTGCTGTTTTGGAGCAAAGGAACACAATTGTATTTAAGTCACTACGGATCCCAAATTTTACATTTTGTTCATTTAAAAAGACATTTGATATGTGCATTGTTTTTATATATATATATATTTTTAAGATTTTATTTATTTCACAGACAGCCAGTGAGAGAGGGAGCACAAGCAGGCGGAGTGGGAGAGGAAGAAGCAGGCTCCCAGCAGAGCAGGGAGCCCAATGTGGGGCATGATCCCAGGATCCTGGGATCACGCCCTGAACCAAAGGCAGATGCTTAACGATTGAGCCACCTAGGTGCCCCGTGTTTTTATATTTTTAAATCCTTGCTCACATTCACTTTCTAAAGGTGTCTGACCTGACCAACTATTTACCTGCACTTCTCCCATTTACCCTTCCTTGGTTCTCCTTTTCCTACTACATGATTTCCTCAACTTACTGTTGATGTTAATTTTTGGCTGCCTCTCCATGCTACCCCTAAAACAGATATACTGCCTGGTTTGGGATGAGCACCTTGAAAAGTGATGACAGTGTTTTAGATTAGGTTCTCCTAGAAGCAGACTTCAGATAGGATTCAAAAACCAGAATTATATTTCTCAAGTGCAGGGAGCACCATTAGGAAAGAAAATAAGTGCTTCAGGGAAGGGAAGAAACCAGTCAGAGGTGTGTTGCTAAGCTAGAAATCGTGGCAACTACCAATGCTGAAGGATGTTGGGAACTCTAGGAGACTTGCAAAACCCATGCCCAAGTTTTTTCACACCTTAAAGGACCAGGAAACAGGGACATTCATGGGGAAAGTACAGTAAGAAATATCAGTGACACGGTGTATACTACATGTTCATTATTCTCTAGGAAAACAAGTGAGGTCTACTCGGACCTCACTCTCCAACACTCTCTTCTGACAATCTCCCTGTACCACTAAAGGGGGAAACCACCTTTACCACGAGAAAATAATCTCTTCTAGGAGATGATTTAAATGAACATATGACCTCCAGCAACTCCCTTTTCCTTAGGCATGAGGGGACTTATCTCCTGGCTGTGCAAATACCCCTGAATATGTAGAAAAATATAAGACACTGAATAGACCCATGGTTTGGAAAGGTATGATATGTTTTACTTTGCATTATTCAAATATTACGGGTATATCCCCATGTCATATAACTAGGTGCATTGGGAGAAGACCTAGAGAAATGTAACAGGTAAAATTACTTAAGTGTATGATGTTGACAGGGTCTTCTTAGCAACAGTAATTTTTTAATGAGCCCTGGTAGATTTCAGAAAAAGAAGAGGTAAAAATGGAATTCAAGGTAATTGTAAATGTTTTGAAAGGCAATTTTAATTCTGTGCACCTGTGCCATCATTCATTCATTCATTCATTCACTCATTCATTCAGCAAATACTGAGAATAAATGCTGTGCCAGGAGAAGACCTCGTTTACACTCATTTCAACTGATCAATTTTCACTGGGAATTTGCATTTCTGGAAGCTCGAGTGAATGGTTGGAATTATAGATATTGCTCTAGATGCTTATGGTATCAGAACTGCTTTACCTTTAAAAATTCATGAAGCAGTTTGGACCCAATCAGCAAAATTATCCATTCCTTCTGTATATTAAGATGATTTGCAACTAATATAAATCGCAACCCAAATTGGCTGAAAAAATAAGGAAATCCATTACCTCATGTACTAAGAAATCTAGTGGTGATGCAGGCTCTAGGACTAGTTGGTTCTGTGGCTCAACATTGTTATCAAGAACATAGTTGCTCTCAGTCTCTCTGCTTTGTCATCGTTGGTGTTGATTTCATCCTCAGGATTTTAGGCAGATTGACATCAGCAGTTTCAGGCATAGCCTCCTGATGCAGCAATAACCAGAAGAATAAGAGTGTGTCTCTCTTTGAGGGATCTTAGGAACAATAGAATTTTCCAGAGTCTCCCTCACTCCATAAAAGACTACCTCATGTTTCATTGGCTGAAGTTGGATTTTGTGTCCATTCCTAAGCCACCTCTGGAAGGAGTCATGGGATGAACTTGATCAGCTCCATCAAGGACTTTCCAATCTTTTATTTTTTAATTTCCTGGCACATATTGGAATCCGTAATATTCATCTGGCAAACTGGAATATGTGTTTAAAGCTGTGTATGGCAGGAGTGAATGGGCTGAGACCCTAGACTCAATGTCACAGGCGCATCTGAAATCCATGTACGAGACACTGGTGTGGCAGGGCAGTGCTTTAATGCGCATGTGAATCCTGTGACCTGTCTTGCTAAAATGCACACTGAGTAGATCTGAGGGTAAGGGGATAGAGACTGTGATTTTAACAAGCTCCTAGATGGTGGCAAAGCTCTGGGTCTGCTGAGTACACCTTGAGGTGCTAATGTATGGTCTTTAAGGAGCTCTTTTCTAGACTGGAGAATCACCTGGGGTGGAATGTATTTTGGAGAGTGTGCTAAAATGCCTACTGTATGCTCTTAATTTTAATCTTTTTGACATTTAATTTTATAAAGCATAAATAGTTTTAAGTAACATTTTGAGCCTTATATTAAGATGGAAAAAAATGTTTTTAATCGAATATCTGAAAGTCTCTTGTGTGTGAAGAGTGACCTAATACTTTCCCTGTGAGGATATGAATTGCCTGATTTGCCTTGACTCTTCCACGACACTTTTTCTTTCTTTTTCGGCAAGAGCATCATTCCCTTTTGCAAGTTATTTGGCATCACCAACCTTCCAATGCCTCAGCCCATCAGATAAATAAGCAGACTTCAAATCAGAAAAGAAGTACATCTATAAGCCATTTTTGTTGAAAACTGAATTGCTAACTTTATATTTGTCCACTTTTTAAAAAGAGGTGATTTTTCTACATGTAATGACTAAAACTATGTCTATATGAAGCTGAACAAATGACAAGTTCAGTGAAGTCCAGGGAAAATCATTTATGAAAATGGAACATTTGATGATGTGATGCAAGGCCTATCTGGCTTCTATCTTTGCTCTCACCTCACAGTTGAAAGCATTAGGATTGAAGTCCTCTATATCTAGGAAACCGAACCAGAAAGACAATTGAGTGAAAAAGCGAATAATTCTGGTTAAACGATTGGTCAAGTTGGTTATTTAACACAAAATAAGGATAGCAAAGATCTAAGAGAAAAACTGAATTGAAACAGCTTTGGAATGTAAAAATGAAATATGAACATCTTGAACTCAATATATGATCCTCTTTGTATGAATTATTGCCTGTCATTTGCAATGCACATTAGTCAAAAGTACTGAAAAATCTGTTCTGGCTTATTACTTAATTAAAAGTAAGTTATGAGCATTTTCAATCTTTATATAATTTATATCATTTGCAAGTCATGAATTTCCCATAATTCTGTTGGCCTTAATCATCAAAAAAAAAAAAAGTATTGCTATGCTTAAATACAATCGCTATGCATCTTTTCCACTCTCTAGCAGATGTTACAAAAGAAACTCTCACAGCTGGTGAAAATTGATATTCAGAAGTATAAAACATGGCAGTGAAAAGATTAATTTTCTGTACTCAATGCCCTTGATTCTTGAAAACTTTAAACTTTCTTCACGGTAAGGCCAGTGGTTTCATTGTCTGCTTGGCAGTGGGCAGATGATAACGTTCTGCTCTGTTTTACTTTATGACGAACCGAAGAGGACTGGTTGTTTCTCTAATGAGTTTGTGAGAGATGCTTCGATGCTGACACATGAGCTGCATCCCTTGAACTGCTATGATGAGGAAGTGAAAAGTAGTTGTAACAACTTGCTAAAATTATCACCATTAGAGTGAATGATGCGCTAAAATATATATACCAGATGTTTAAAATGGTTAGATTTGGGAGAAAACCTACAATTAATTTACATTTTAGTGCTAAGTACAAATTTTAATTTATTCTGATTAACTACTTTATAGCCCATCTAGAATACCATTTGAAGGAGTTATGGAAAAGCTATAAAAGAAGTCATAATCAAGAGATGACACTTGATTGGCATAGAAGAAGAAGAGTTTCATGCCTGACGCTCATATTGCTCAGAAGGGTTCAACTTGTACTTGCCCAGAACCTATTATTGAATTACAGGCTTGGAATCAATATGGGAAGCAGATTAACTCACTTAATGACAATTTGTTCAAGATTTAACACCCCCCCACAGATCAGGTAAATTGTTCTAATCTACATGCACATACTTTATACTTCCACAATCAAGTCACCATGCAGAAGTGTAAACAGATTTCTTGATAAGAATTATTATAAACGGGATTGGCTAAATGGAAACTGATGGTTGAGTTCCAAAGCTTTCCCGTAGGTGAGAAAACCTTTGAAAGTATAAATGCTATTGTGATAACACGGTCAACAATATATGCCTGGTTTCTGTAAGTATCAGCTGTATTAATTATAATACTGGTGAGGATTTGGGGAGAAGGTTTTTGGAAACCTCACCATATTACAAACTTTCTTCAAGTCCAGGTATAATCTGGTGGTCCATTGGAAAGTTATCAACTGCTGAGTTCATTATTTGGACTGATCAGTGTCTGCTACCAGGTATTTTTTAAAAATTAGTCATCAAGATTTTAAACATAGGAATTTCTGCATTAAAATTTAGAGTCCTAATATCTCTGTAAAACTCAGAATATCTGGCAAATTTCAAGTGAATCTGAAAATGCCTGTCCTCTTTAGACAGACTCTATCAGTTTGATGGTCATCATCTTTTCCTGTCTCCCAGTCCTGCCCTGCATCTAGGCCAGGCATCAATAGCCAGGCTCATCCCTTAATAGTTGCAGCCTGTCTAAAGCATACAAACAGTTACCCACATTTCATGTTTTGGTAATTAGGTTATGAGTCAGGGCAACAAACTTATATAAAACATGTTGTATCTGAGGGGAGGGGAGGAAGAAAAAAAATATTGTATCCTTGTACCTTAACAAATAGACCTTCGTAATAAGCCAGGAGGCTAAACTTACATTTGGGATTCTCAGAAGTTTGGGGTGGAATGTGGTGCTATAAGGAGAGCCAGTCTTTAGCCCATGCTTTGTCCTTGTGCTCTTCCAGCCCCTACTCTGTCTCACTATTTGTACAGGCTCTGTCCCCTGTAGCTCAACACCCCATGGCCACTCTTCAGGCCTAGGGGTACTTACATACAGGGAGAGGTGCAGTCCCATCTATCAGGTGAATAAACCTAGGGAAGAGACCCAACTCATTAAGGCAACTCAAACTCCTTTGGCAGAGAATTATTTTTTTACTGCTGTATATATATATTTTTAATTTCAATTCCAGTGTAGTTAACATAAATGCTGTATTAGTCTCAGGTGTGCAATGTAGTGATCCAACTTTACTCAGTGCTCATCACAAATGTACTCCTTAATCCCCTTCACCTGTGTCACCCATGCTCCGCCCCACCACCTCCCCTTGGGTAACCATTTGTTCTCTATTGTTAAGAGTCTGATTTTTTAAATTTTTCCCTTTGTTCATTTGTTTCTTAAATTTTATATATGAATGAAATCATATGGTATTTGTCTTTCTCTGACTTACTTTGCTGAGCATTATACCCTGTGCCTCTATCATGTTGTTCGAATGGCAGGATTTTCCTTTCTATGGCTGAATAATATTCCCTCGGGTATATATGCCACCTCTTCTTCATCTATCAGTGGACACTCGGGCTACTTCCATAATTTGGCTATTATAAGTAATGATGCAATAAACATAGGGTTGCATACATACTTTCAAATTGGTGTTTTCATATTCTTCTTCGGGTCAGTACCCAATAGTGATTACTGGATCCTAGGGTAGCTCTATTTTTTATTTTTTGAGGAACATTTGGCAGAGAATTCTGGAGTTCAGGCTTTTGGAATGTGGTCTAACAGTTGCTAGAAGGAGGCACAGAGCAGACCCCCTGGAGGCCCGCCCCCTTCCTTGCCTCTGCAGATTCTTCACCATAAGGAAGACGTGCAGCTGAAACGGGGCTAGAGCGGGCTTCTCTGTACTCAGGGGAAAAGCCAGAGACAATAGGGTCCGTGACTATTTATGACGACACTTGTGATACTGCTTTCTTGGGGTAGTTTTACAATGAAAGCATTATTCTTGGAATTGAAGTTTCTATGAAAAATAACATTGACTGATGGAAAGATGTGAAGAATTTCAAGAATGTTTTTAGATGGAGATTTTTTTTATGTATTTATGTCACATGCCTAGAATCTGCAAGTGTTGGAGTTCAAGGTCTTAATTTAGTCATTTTGCTGCCCATTTTGTAGTGCCTTGTTTATGGTTCATGGTTGTTGTTCATGAATATTAATTGGTTGTCTTAATGCCAGAGAACGAAATTTGTAGAACACTTATTAAATTATTTCAGTTGAAATAGGAAAGAAATCAGTTTCATCTGAAAGCCTTTTGAGGGGAAGGGTGCCTGGGTGGCTCAGTTGGTTGAGCCTCTGACTTCGGTTCAGGTTGTGACCTCTGGTCCTGGGATCAAGCCCGGTGTTGGGCTCCTTGCTCAGGAGGGAGTTTGCTTGTCCCTCTCTCTTGCGGCCCCCCCTTAAATAAATAAATCTTTAGAAAAAAAAATAAAAGGCTTTTAGGAAAGTGCCCTTAAAACAATGATTCTCAAATTTTCTGGTTTTAAGTTCCATTATATTCTTAAAAATTGAGGCTCTGAAAGAACTTTTGTTTATATGGATTGTATCTATGTTTACTATTTTCAAAATATAAAGTGAAAAACTTTTTAAAAGATTTAATTTCTTTTAAATAATTAAAATTAAATCCATTACATGTTAACAATACTTTTGTGAAAAATAGCTATATATTCCAAACCAAAAGTTTTAAAAAGTGGCATTGTTTGACATTTTGCAATTTTTTTCATCTCTAGCATCATAGAAGATAGCTGAGTTCTCATATGTGTTTCTCTGTTCAGTTGTTTGTAATAGGTTGTTTTAGTGAAGCATAAGAAGAAATTCCAGCCTTACACAGATGTGGAGATAGAAAAAGAAGTATTTTAGTAGACCTTTTTAGATGACTTTGATAGTCTTTGATATATACCAAAATTTGACTAATAGTTTTTCAAAGTTCAGTTGCAATGTAAAATGTGAAATCATAACAGTCCACTTACTCTCTTACCTTAACACCCACTGAGCTACCTGACACTTCGTAGAAATCTTTAACCCATGATTTTGCAACATCACGCATTGGTCATTTAGAATATATTTGTTAATTGAGTTATGCTGAAATGTTGACATATGTAACTACTTAATATCAAAAATTCATATTAATATCTCCACTGAACTTATCAGAAAAAAAATTATTGAGAAGCTTCCTAAGCTTGTGGTGGCAGAGATTCAAATTTTCCACAATTTTACTTTTTCCTTGGAAGCTTGAATTCATTACTGAGAACAGATACTATTAATTATTTTCCTTCACTTTTTTTTTTGAGAATTTATGTGCTGAGTGTTCAAGTCTGTATAACCATAGTTTGTCTGCAAAATGGTCTTTTAAGTAAAAGTGTTCTCTTGGGGTGCCTGAGTGGCGCAGTCGTTAAGTGTCTGCCTTCGGCTCAGGGCGTGATCCCGGCATTTCGGGATCGAGTCCCACATTGGGCTCCTCTGCTGGGAGCCTGCTTCTTCCTCTCCCACTCCCCCTGCTTGTCTTCCCTCTCTCACTGGCTGTCTCTCTGTCACATAAATAAATAAAATCTTTTAAAAAAAAGTGTTCTCTCATGATCGAAGGAACTAGTTTAGCTTGCAACTCAATTGTGTATTAAGTGCCTTTTCTTGAGAGAAGCATCTAACTTCAGTAAGCAGAAGTGCTTTATACATACTTCAAAATTAGTCATGCAGCTATTATAAGGCTGTGTAGCCAAGCGTGTCGTGCAGAAGAATGCAGTGGCAATAGTACAGTTCTGTGGCGCGCCTTGATTCATCTTAGGTACCAGCAGTTTTACCCACATTGCTCTTGCATCATCATTACAAATGTCATAAGAGTTAAACAAATTAAAAGTCCAATGACATCTGTATTATTATGAAAATAATTTTCACCTGTAGACCCTCTGGAAGTGTTTCAAGGACACCTTAGGTGTTCACAAACCACACTTTTAAAACTACTACCTGGGGGGCTGGCGTGGCTCAGTCGGTTAAGCATCTGTCTTTGGCTCAGGTCATGATCTCAGGGTCCTGGGATCCAGCCCTGTGTGGGGCTCCCTAATCAGTGGGGGCTCTGCTTCTCCCTCTCCTTTCACCCCTCCCCTCCCCCTGCTCATGCTCTCTCCTGCACTCTCCCTCAAATAAATAAAATCTTTAAAAAACAAAAATTACTACCTTGAAAGTAGACAGATGAATGTGGAACCACCTGAAATGAATCAGCATTTCCCTTTTAGATTTCCCACTTTATAATAAATCCATTATAAAACGACTTTAGAGGGTTAAAAAAAAAAAAAAAAACCTTTAAACAATGCTGCCTAGCCGCTTTTGCCAAGACATTACAGTTCTAAGGACCCTCACTTTCAGAAAGCTATTCTCATTCATGACCAAAATCTTCCCTACTGAAGTTTAGAATCACTGTGTGAGTACATACTCTTATCATGCCTTTTTATAACTCTTCTCTGTAAATACTGCTCTTAAGTTGCTCCTCAATCTTCTGGGTTTTTTGGTAATGTTAGGCTTTCTCAAAAATTTACTTTGTGTGCCATTAGTCAGTCTTTTTCCTTGGATTCTGCTTATCCCAGTCTTATTTAAGTCATCAGACCTAAAGAAAAGCCATCGGATGGTTTCAGATTCTGATTGTCAAGGTATGCTTTCCTGGGTCGGTCTGTCTTTTCCTTCCTTTCCTTCCTTTCCTTCCTTTCCTTCCTTCCCTTCCTTCCCTTCCCTCCTTTCCCTCCCTTCCCTCCCTCCCTTCCTTCCTTTTTTTCCCCCCTAGCATTACCAGTGGCACACACTTTCTCCAGTCTCCCAAGATAGAGACCACACAGTCAGCTGAACTTGACCAGGATATATGGGAATGCCAGATATTTCACAAGACATGTTCCTTTATTTAGTCCCTTAAGCTTTGTGTTAGTTCAAACTCTGGATCATAGCACAGACACCTTAGGTGTCAGTCAAGATTTTAAAATTGCTAATTGTGCTTTCTTGCTCCATCTTTTCATCTGATCTAATTAATGAACCTGTCCACTAGATCTTAAGGCATAGTTATAAGGGCTTAGGCATTGGAGTCCGGTAAGCATATCTTATAATTGTAGTCATTTATTATTTGAACTTTGGCAAGATTACACTCTCAGAATCCCAACATCCTGATCACAAATGGTAATGGTAATATCTACATTATTGAATTAGCATATGAAAAAATAATACACAGACATCATGAACCACAATTTATGACTATATTCATCTTCAAAAAAATGATTCCTGTCATTGCTAATGTTAACAGATCATTCTAAGGGCTGTATCCCATTTCTACTCACTTTTCTCAGTTCTTTGTCCAAGTGTAAGTTGCTCTAGGACTGGGTATTCTTTTTCAGAGACTCTAAAAGGGAAATAAACTTTTCAGAAGGGCAAGTGCCCTCAATGGGCTTGAATAATGTCATTTACTCTCCATGTGTATTTCTAACAGTCAGTTGGAGTTCATATGTACTTAGGTGTATGATCAATGTTAAGGTCTTCAGACTTACTACTTGTAAAGTACTTTTGGAATGCCCTTTAATATTTGGGGTAAGAACGCAGTAATAGATCACCATTAGTGATTCTACAAAGAATATGCTCGGGATATTCTTTCACGGCAGTTTAGAATCCTAACTGTTATCTCAATATTTACAAAGAGTCTGTGACCGTGTTATTTTAGGGTCTTTGGAAACTCATTTTGATTTACAGGATATTATGCTAATTTAAAATACCAACACAAGATGTCTATCATAGTACCCAGGTAGGTCTCATCAAATTCTGCAATTCAATAAAAAACCAGCCGTAAGTATTAGATTATTTTATTCAATTTATATGTAGAGTGCTCTATATACTGAGCAATAACTCTGAAGTTCTGTCTTTATTGAGAAAAGATGAGAATTTCACTTTTGATTAACCTAAATTGCGTGTTTCAAGGACTTTCCAATTAATTATAATTCAAATAGAGATTTTCATTAGTGTTCAGAAGAGGCTAAATTTAAGTGCATTAATAAATTAACAAGATTAAAATTTTAACCATGTGAAGGACTATGGGAAGTGTCTAGAGTTTTAAGAAGATAACTTAGTAAAGCTTTGAAAATTAAGTCAGAATTCTGAAAAAAAGAATTTCTCTAAGTATGCAACTCTTAGTTATCTCTCAAAACACTGCAACTGTCAGCGTGCCATGACTTTTGCACTTATATATGGGACAGCCAGTTTTTGATGTTTTAGTTTTGTACCTGTGACAGTTTCAAGGGTTTTTTTTCTGGCATTAGATAAAGTTATTTAGTAGATATTTTGCAGACTGAATTAATATGGATAATAAAGTCTATAATCATAGTTTTAGAAGGATGTCATCTAATTTTAAATTAAATAATAATCCTAGAAATTAGAGTTAGCAAGCTTCTTCTGTAAGGACCAGATAGGAAATATTTTAGGCTTTGCAGGCCACGTGATCTCTGTCAGGACTACTCAGCTCTGTTGTATGGCAAAGTTAGCCCCAAACAGTAAATAAAGAACATGTCTGGGTTTCATAAAAAACTTTCTATACACAAACAAGCAGTAGAACTGGATTTGGCTTATAGGTTGTCCTTCGCCAGCCCTCTAGCCCCCTATAAAAAGCTCACAGAATATCTGGAGTTAGAGAAGATAGTAAAAATCAGATCACACAAACAAAATAGCAGATCCCATTAGCCTTTCACACATTCAAAGGCTCTCAGGAACAGTGCCTGTAAAAGTGAAGAGTGCATTTCTTTTGGGCTCCTGGAAATAGCATTCTGTGAAAGCTTAGCCGTAAGGTTCATTTTTGCATACAAAACTGTTGACTTCTTTTCTTATTAGTATAGGCCAGCTTTTCAACCATATCTCACATATTCACCAAGAAGTCACTTAGCAGTCTAAGGTAGAAGTAATTGTATAAATTCTCATGTTCAAATAATTTTCAGAAATACGGAATTAATTTTTTTAATTTCCAACATTTTTACTATATACTAATATATAATGTAAAACTCCAGATGACACGGTGGATATACTTCCCAAGCTTCTTTAATCATGGAAGCCCCACTGAGCAATCACAGGAGATACGGGAGTTTAAGAAATGCTAGTCCTGGGCTTCAGGACGCCTACCAGCCTTCTTAATTATAACTTGCCATCTGGAAATAGCTTTCCTGGCTGAAGGACTCAACAGGCTCCTAAGGATAATTATTCTTTTCCTCAGCCTCCATTTACGGCTTTCTCTTCTCAGCGCCACCCTTTCCACCTTGATTGTGTCCTGACTTCTCTCACCTTGTCCCAGAACAGGGAGAACTGATAAGAATCAGGGAAAGGTGGTGGTGGATTTTTATGCCCTCTACAGCCTCGGTTCTCTGAATTACAGATCACTTGTAATTCAGACTCCTGGAACATAAAAACATTGCCCAGGACTCTGGTTGTAGCAAACAGCTTGAGGAGGCAGAAAGAGTGGGAAGTCATTAACTGACAGAAGTCATGGGTAAAAGCTACGAGAGTATGTTTTGTCCCATTTAGGAGGGAGAAGTGTCCGCAACAGGATGCCTCGGGATCTATAGCTCCTCCGCTGCGTCAGCCTCCTGCACCAAACCATCATTTGTTCTGATGTTCTGATGTCTCTCCCGCTCAGAGAAATAATAAGAGTTCAAAGTGAGGAGCAGAATGCTTTACCTGTGTTATCTCGTTAGTTCTTGGATTGATCCTGTGAGGAAGGTGCTACTACTCCCTTGTCTTTTTTTTTTTTTTAATAATTTTTTATTATGTTATGTTAGTCACCATACAGTACATCCTTAGTTTTTGATGTAATGTTCCATGATTCATTACTTGTGTATAACACCCAGTGCACCATGCAATACGTGCCCTCCTTAATACCCATCACCGGCCTATCCCAGTCCCCCGCCCCCATCCCCTGAAGCCCTCAGTTTGAACCGTGAGAGACTATGGACTCCCTTGTCTTTTTTTAAGGCTGAGGAAAGTGATCTTCAGGGAGTCATTGCCCTAGTTGCACAGCCAGTAACTCAGAGATCTAGGACTGACAAACCCAGGGAAGCCTGTCTCCAGAGTCCGAAATATTGCTGGTCTCTACTGACTTGGCGTGTGAGGGAGCAGAAGCCCCTAATTCCAGCTGAAAGCTTTAATGACAATTAAATATGCTAGGCACTGTTCCAGGAGCAATACACTCAGAAGTAAATATGATCTAACCCTTCCCGTGAAGGCACTTACAGTACCTGCTTCTTTGAATTCTAGTTATTGTGTATTTATGTTTTTTATAGTTGGATTTCCAGAAGCACTGAGTAAGGAACAATTAATTCTAGGTAATGAAATTAGGGAGGGTTTTGTAAAGGAAGTTGCAACTGACCTGAGCCTGTAAGATGATGTTAACAAATTGGAAATGGAAGAAAAAAAAAGTCTTCTGAGCACAGGAAAACACAAAGGTCCTCAGACATTGGTGGGGGCCGGGAACAGTAAGTTGTCGGGTACAGCCAATTATAGCCTCAAGAATCATTTCACAGAGAGAATTTATAAGACATGTTGATGGANACACAAAGGTCCTCAGACATTGGTGGGGGCCGGGAACAGTAAGTTGTCGGGTACAGCCAATTATAGCCTCAATCATTTCACAGAGAGAATTTATAAGACATGTTGATGGGTTGGAACTTGGGGCAGAGAGAGTTTAGGAAGAATCATCTTTCAAGCTGGATGGCTAGTAAGATGCTGACACCATTAATGGACAGAGAAAACCTTGAGGGCTGGACATGATGTGATTAATTCCAGACATGCTTAGTTTGAGGTTCCTTAAAGGAGTTAGGTGTAGCTTTCCAATCAATTGTTTGATATTTAGATCTGAAGCATAGCAAAACACACAGTACAGGACAAAATGGGATAGAATGACAAAGATAAAGATATTCCAACTATTATTAACTTCATAATAAAATCAGAAGTAACTTATTAAAGTTATGAAATAAACACTAGATAAGGTAGTCTCACATATCATGTATATTCGTGCATAAATATATATGTGCCAATATATATGATATATATTTTATATAAAAAGATGCATATGTTTGATATAGGCATGCATTCTATCTTCTTTATATCTTTATACGTGTGTGTGTGTATAAATATATGCATACATGTATATCTTCTATGGGAAAAGGGACTTTGAGTTTCAAAACATTGGTATAGGAGATTTAGGGGTATGGCTTTAAGATTGGACCTTCTTAATTTTATCTACTGCTTACAATATAAGATAGACATTTTCACTAATTATGACACTGGAAACAGAGGTGCTCATGACCCAGATGTTACTCATTTCTGGAGAGAAATGATCACCACACTAGGTATCTATGATAAAGTCTCCAAAAGCTGTTAACAAAGTGGCTCTGTCTCAAAAACTTCACCGTTCTGTCCTTTCATTCTCTTTTTCTCCATTTCGCATACTACACACATGTACACAGAGTATATTTTTCAGAATCACAAATCTCCTGAGGTGAAAAAACTAAGACATATCCCATCAATTTTTGGGGAAGGGAACATTCACTTGTGCCTTGCTTGAAAGGAGAGTTGCAAATCATCAGGACTGAATGGACAGAGATTGAATTTGAAATTGCTAGATGCTAACCAGGTAAGAACTTTGTCCATCACAAAGTTCCACCTTTCCTGCATGAGCCACAGATATGTAACATGATTTTCCAAGCATGACAGGTAAATCTAAGACTAGAGTGAAGTTTCCAGCATTCCCGGCTGCCCTCAGCTCTCTGATTTTAGGGATAAAATTGAAATTCTATTCATGTTAACCTAGTTTCCTATGCTTACTAATATTTGATCAAGGGAGGCACTTTACATTTTTTTCTGGGTGGCTTATAATGTTAACAAATAGAAAAGACTGATCTGGTCTCATATTTCTCTTCTTCCTGAGAAAATACTAATCCACCCCGTCCCATGACCAATAAAAAAATTAGGTTTGTTTCTTTGGCGCTTAAAAATTTTATTCTTAGGGACAATAAGTTGTTTCATCTTTAAGAATTGCATTTGTTGAATTAAAATCAAACATATATTTGGAAATTCTAACCGTAGCTTTTAAAACCACTGTGGAGTTACTCTTCAGATGATATGAATGGTTAAAAATAGGAAATCCTGACATAGTGCCTGTAGTTAAAAATATGGTGGTGTACACTTAAAAAAATTTTAAGTGTATAGGTCTCAAGGGTTCTTATGACAACAAAAAAGGGACAGAAAGACAATTTTGAGGGTAATATTTGTTACCTTGATTGTGGTGATACTATTAGGGTTTGATAGGTACATGTCAAGCTTATAACATGTATATGTCAGACTTACCAAATTGTATATATCAAATGTTTTGCTATATCAGTATACCTAAATAAGATTGGGGGGGAAGGTGGGGAGTAAATCCCAAATTGGAACTCAGCATTATTCCTGATGTGTACACAGACGTGTACACACGCACACACACACCCTATATACATCCTCAATATGGAATGTTTTTATGTTTTGTTGGCTGAAATCACCAACTGTATCTCAACCATCCCTCTGTTTCAAGAGATAACCTCTTCCTCCTCTGTCGTCTCCTTCCTGCATCACTACTACATGCACCACTTGTTGTATACCACATGACTGCGAAATGCACAGAACATTTTGGTTCTGCATGGAATCACGTGCAGAAAACACTTGAGCAACTCAAGAACCACAGATATTCATTAGAAAAATCCATCAGAGAAATCAATGGTAATTTGAGTTTCCCCAAGGAGAAAACGCAAATAGATTGGACAGAACATAAGATCAGAGTAATCACCAAGCTAGCACGGATGATGATGTTATAAACAGTGATAAAGTGAATACAACTAAAACGTGTATTTCCGGCCATTAGCATTTGCCTACTAACATTCAAAAGGTACCCATTGAGTACCAGCTAAGTTCGACCTCCTGTGGATCATTGGCAGCCAGGACAGAGACTTTTTAGAACTTTCTGCTAGATGTTACAGAATTCAAAGTGCAAACTTTCATTCTGTTTCTTATTGATGACAACTCCATTTAAATACACAAGACCACATTTTTATAAATCCCTTCCAAATGATGTCAGAAAGTAAGAGAAAGATTTTAATAGGTGCTGGAGTTGTGTTGTTTTGGTTTTTATCCCTTGGAAGATCCTCACAGAAGCATTATTGTTGAGAAAGTGAAAAATATGCTAATCTTTTACATGAAAGGTTATCCATCTGGGGTCTGAGGATCTCCAGGGGATAATGGACATAGTCTAGACACCCCAGAAGTTATTTAAAAAACTGTCTATGCATGTATATATGATTATGTTTTATTACAGAGATAATTCTTATAAAAAATGAATTTAAGTATGTTCTGGATTCCAAACAAATGCTTTATATACTAACATATAGTTGAACTTTTATTTACATTTGTCTTTCTGGTCACACTAATAACAAGTAATTACCTCAAAGGTTTATTTTAAATCTGAATTTGAGATCCAAAGACCATTATTCAGTTGACCCCAGTTTTTGTTTTATTTTTATTGTGGTTAGAACACCTAACATGAGATCAACCTTAGGAAAATTTTATTTGTACAAAATAGTGCTCTCAACTAAAAGCACAATGTTGTGCTTTTCTCTAGAACTTATACATCTTGAATTACTGAAATTTTATGCCTATTCAACAGCAACTGCTTACTTCCCTCTCTTCCTACCCTCCGGCAACCACCATTCCACTTTTTTGCTCTTAGGAATTTTACTCTTTTCAATGCCTCATACAATTGGAATCATGCAGTGTTTTTTCAATGACTGGACTACCTCACTTAACATAGTTCTCTTGGGTTCATCCTTTTTTAAGGCTAAATAATATACCAATTTATATATATATATATATATATATATATATATATATGTATATCACATTTTCTTGATATATTCTTCTGTCAGTGGACACTTAGGTTGTTTCCACATCTTGGCTATTGTGAACAGTGCTGCAGTGATCATGGGAGTGGAGTTTTTGTGTGTCCCTGTATTTTTAAGCTAAAGATACATTGTCCCAGATAATTACAAGGATGTATTCTCCAGTAGATGGGCCATTGTCTAGTTGAGTACTTAATATGTGCATAGTAATACTGTGTAGTAAAGCTCGGATCTTTTAAAACAAAGAGCTTTCCACTGGATCCTTGAAGGAAAGAAACATACACTCACATATACACACACAAAGTAGTGATTTTTTTTCCCTCCCAACTGGACTTAAAGTGAAAAGAGAAGGAAGGGTGAAAAGGGAGAAAACACATCAATCTTTTTTCTGAATTAACTACTAGAAAAGACTATAAGGAATTATAGGGATGACCAACTTTTTTGATAGGGCTATTTCTATTGACTGTGTCCATTAGTCTGGAGGTATGTAACAGCTAGAAACCTAGAGGAAGTAATATAAAGTCAAGTCAGCTGCTCAGTTCTATTTACATGTTGCCAAGGAATGTGTTTAACTACTGCCTTTTACTCCCCTATTCTGAATATGTTTTAACTAGATAGACTATTTTGCTGTCATGTGGATACAGGTTTGGATTCAGGCTTGGCCAAAAGACTTAGCGGTTGACAAGCCTCTTCACCCTTAGGCTCTGGAAGCCAGTTTGCTATGTTGGCCACAACTTTGAGCCAAGACCTGTTTCATGCTATACTGTTGGAAATAATAGTCCAGTTCATTTTTTAAAGATTTTTGCCTTCCTTACTTTCAATGTCAATTGAAAGAAAGGGTAAACCATTTAAGAGTTACACACGGGAGAAAAATTTTTTGAAGGAAATGAATTGAGTTGTTTTAGAAAATTAGTGTACAACTCCATTAATTTCCAGATTGTTTCCAGTATCCTACATGCCATGATTATTACCTGATTTTATTAAACAATCTGTGCTGTGTTTGATCTTTGCAAAATCTAAAGTGTTTTCTTTCCTTCTCTATCTCTTTTTTTTCCTTTAAGAGTACCGCTTCTAATCTGGTCTTGGTTTTAGCTAATCTCTTTGCACTTCAATTAGGAAGACAAGAGCAATTTCTTGATTAGCTCTATCTTCAACTATATCCATCCTTTACAATTTTACATTTAACCCTGAATTCTTTTTCTGTTACTATAGGATATAAGTACATACCCGGTACTTTAATGGTAGGAAAATGAGACTTTATATGCCAACTGTCAGAACAGATTCCTACCTCAGTTAAACAGGGCCAGCTAACAGCAAAATGAGTTTAATTTTTGAAACTTCCTTTTCTTTCCGTCTTATACCTATTTTCCAGGTTTGTGTTCCCACCCACCAAATATTCATTGTATCCGTATGCCTACTAGGACTCTTTGACCATATCTCCCTTATTTAGGTACCATAGACCCCCATTTTGGCATCAAATAAACCAACTCAAGGGAAGAAATCACCTGAATTGAAACGAGTTACACTAAGGTTTAAGTAAGCGGCTGATGGGCATAGTACTGTAATTTGCCTTGCAAAAGAAAAATTATTAATTCAAGATAAGTAGAGAGGAGGTAGATGGGTTTAATGGGAAAAGCTTGAGATTTGGTATCAAGAACACTTGAGTGGTCATCCTGACCCCATTTATTCCTCAGTTTTCTGCTCTGTAAAAAGGTTTAACAATGGCTAGTTTTCAGAAACCTTGCAGTGACGCAATTAGATGATGTATTTAAAACACCAAGCATAGTGCCCGACATAAATTAGCAGCTAATAAATGATACAAAAAATCAGCAGTTAGAAATGGCATCATTTTGAGCACTTCGGCAATACACTAAAGAAAATATTTTTT
This sequence comes from Ailuropoda melanoleuca, assembly GCF_002007445.2. NCBI lineage: Eukaryota > Metazoa > Chordata > Mammalia > Carnivora > Ursidae > Ailuropoda > Ailuropoda melanoleuca. The sequence continues at coordinate 109,898,847 of NC_048219.1, forward strand.
GGACAGCAGTTGTTGTTTTCCTATTTTATCTATAGTATTCCTCAAATCTGCCTCGTTTTTCTGGAAAGAGATTTATAGGAAGTTAGGAGTCAAATTTACTGAGGCCTTTCCTTTATAATTTTAACAATTGCTTTCTCTAACAGCTTGCAGAATGGGTCTTATTATTTTGGCCGCAAAGATGCAGGTTAAATGTCAGCAAGAGATTAACTTTATTATATGTAATCAAAGAACGTTTTGAAGTAATAAACCATGATGCAGCTATGCCTGTCTACTGTTGTCCTAGGAGCTGCTGCCTCTGTTCCCCCCACTGTCACCACTTCACACACTTGAACAGTGTGATAAATGGGGGCTCTTGTGGTTCACAACTTCCTCCATGAGGAAAATCCATTATCATCTTCAAATAAAAGAATGGCTGATGGTAAAGGTCAGCTCATGTGTCCAATTTTACCTTTGGTTTGTGGATTGGAGAGAAATAAAGCCACACAGATGTGAGGCAAGGTGCTGACAACCTTTAAAGACTGAAATTTTCTAAAAAAGGCAAAGAATAGTAACATATTGGAAATGTGTTATCCCCTGCTCCTATTTCTTTTCTTTTCTTTTCTTTTTTCTTTTCTTTTTTCATTTTGATTAGCATGTAGTTTAAGAAGAGTAATACCAATACTCAGGGATATCTACTTAACCATTGGCATTATACCCTTTGCATTATTTGGAAAATGATGATGTTAAAATTTACAGCTTAAATCTTCACATTTCTTAGTACCTTACCCTTTTTTATATGGAATCATCTGCTTAGTAATTAAATTTGATGCATGGAGTTTTTGAATATAAAATTTTACCAGTAAATAAATTGAACAATAGCATATCATTTCCCCATGAGAAATCAATCTTCCTGACTCTTGATTAACTAAAATGCATGGAGAGAAGGCATTCATTATTAAAATTTAAAGCTGTGGTTAACAGAAAGTTACTAATTTAATCTTTGCTGTTGAAAATAGCTTCAAATTATTAGTCTATTTCATAGCCTTGTTAAATAGAGCATGGTATGAGGAATGTTAGGAATAGAATATTCTCAGATGATTAGATACCTTATATTTTCTAAATATTATTTTGTACCTGAGAGTACAATAAAGATTCATAAAATAGAGGCAAGTAGATCAGATGAACTATAAATATTCCTTAGAATTTACACTTTTGAAAAATAAAATCATACTTTTTGCCAGTTTTCCTTACCTCTCTCTTTCTGGGTATGAAGTACAGAAAAACATGAGGATAGTATTTGGACGAGATCCTATACATCATGGTTTCCTTCTATATCCTATTCAGAAATGAACCTGTGATCATGTGATATATGAACAGGGAATATTATCTTTTTCTTTCCCTGCCCTTTTTAAACATCTAGTTTAGCAGGTAATACAAAATGGTAATCTCCTTTTCCTTAGGAAGCATTTATTCAATGTCACTCCACCATCCGTACCCACTCCCCCATTACTCTTTCTGCATATTTTTCTATCTCATACCTACTTTTAACTTCTTAAAGTATATTTTGCTTCTATAATAATTTTTGTAGCTACTATCTATTATATCAAGAGAAGGTTTATCCTCCTTGGCTTTGTAACCATGGTTTTTACAATACCTCTACAGACACTCTAGTCATCTAAGATTTTATTCAAACCTCCCTTCTTGACCACAAACAATGTACCCGTTTTTTAATCCCTACCCTGCCTCCCCAACCCACTTCTCTGTTCTCTGTCTTTGTAACCCCCATGCATATTTTAACATCCATGCTTTATGGCCTCTCTTCCAAGAATGCTGGCCTGCTCACCATCACCATCCCAGACCACAATGAGTGCTGCTTTGCATTTTGAAAGACTACTGGGGTGCCTTCTGTCACCCATCACTTGCCATATTGTAATTATTGGTTGTTTCTCTATATAGGGTAGGTAGACACCTTAGCATAGCGCTAAGTGCTATATTGAAAATGTGTATTTGGCCAATTTGTAATCTTTCCTATTTAGTAGCATGTGGGGGAAATGCATAAAAACTTCAATGGATATATCATTTCAGATTAAATAATACCCAAGAAAAAATGGCAGGTATACTATTTACTGTAGTCAGGCAGTAAGACCATAGGCTCATTTGTCTTGACTTCGTTCTTTCAAAGCTGCTGTCTCCGATCCCTGGCTTTTACAGCTACTCTACCCATTTCAACCCTTCTTCCTTGATGGTTTTGCTGGGAAGTCAGGTCTTACCTTCTTTCACCCATAATTCCAAAATCTAGGGAGGTTTACTCTGGGATTAACTCCCTCATCACCCCCAGTGCTATCTTGGGAGTGACTTTAGGATAAGTAAATTAGTCACTTAGAAGGTCCAAACCTCAGCTCTCGTTAGTATCCCAATGATGAGTTCAGGGGCCTGCCAAGGGGTCCCAAGAGTCCAACTGCCTACCAACTTCTCCAGTGCCCTTTTACTTCATGCCTTTCTGGGCAGTGAGTGATTAGGTAACTGAAAGAGCCTGTGCACATGGTTCTTAACACAACAAAGTTTTCTAAAATCTTTGATATGGATACTTAGACAAGATATACGCCTCTCAACTTTTAAATGATGCATTCTGTCCAAACAAAATTAAAGTTCTATTTCCTTACAAGTCTACTATTCATATGCAAATTTTGTATTTCACTTTATTTTCTACATTTAAAAAATCAAAATCAATATCTTTCTAGAAAATCACATTTTAATGTAGATTTAATTATTTACATTTTACCTTTTTTAATCTTATTTTTTAAAACATTATGTGTCCCAAAGCAGAGTCACAAAAATTTAAGCAAGAAAAACTTGAAATTGGTGAGTTGTGGTTTGAACCATCCTTTGAAATTCTGCAAGTAGAGATATATCAAAGAAAGCTAGAATTTTAAAGCTACCAAGACTTTCAAGCTCAGTTAATGAAACTTCTCGTCTTCCAGACCAACATTCACAGATGATTTTCCTAAGGTCTCCTTCTATAGCCAAAGAGTAACTGATTCCGACCAACACCAGATTTCCTGACAATCAAATCAATGCACTTTCCACTCCAGCTAATGCAGGTCTGTGTCCTCTGACATTTAAGGTTAAATTTAGGGGCACTTGGGTGGCTCAGTTGGTTGAGCAACTCCCTTTGGCTCAGATCATGATCCTGGGGTCCTGGGATCCAGCCCCTCATCGGGGTCCCTGCTCAGCAGAGGAGTCTGCTTCTCCTTCTCCCTCTGGCCCTCCCCTTACTTGTGGTCTCTCTCTCACCCGCTGTCTCTCCTCTCTCTCGCCCTCTCAAATAAATAAAATCTTTAAAATAAGTTAAACTTAAATCTGGGTGTATTAATCCATGACCCCTGTCAAAATTTTGTCTCTTTACATATGGGCCCATTTCATACCTCTTAGAGTCCTCTTTGTTTTGTAGTTTTCCTTACGCTCCCAAATGTATGGCCAGATTTTATTACAAGCTGAATTCTCTTACGTGGCCAGCTCTTTTACGTTATTACCAGTTATAATTACCCTTACCTTCTTCTCTCCTTCAACTTCACTTCTAAAAAACCATAGACAATATTTGAGCTCTTCGGGCAGTATAAATTTCTGATCCACTTAATTCTATGATAAACTCTTACAATTGGAAGAGTTCTAAAGTGATCATGGTGTTGAGATACTCTGCAAGTAGGGACAGTTTAAAAAATGGATTTAATTTCTATCCATAGAGTTGTGATTTGTCTTTAATTTTTTTCGTAAAGATAATTTTTAATTTAGCCACAATTTTTGAGTGCCTACAGTACACCTGGACTTAGTGATTTAGAAATTAATACATTCAGAAGTTACCCCTGGAAGGTTCCAATCACCTAGTCCATGCATTCTTCTGCAGTCAGTGAACCACCTGAAAGTATAGGAAAGATTCTATGATTGTTTATGTGTTCATTTTTTTTTTCTGCAGAGAGTAGTCATAGACTTCATTAGGTTTTTCAAGGATTTATAATCTAAAAAATGGTTAAGCAATGCTCATTCAAGCTAACCCTTGCCCAAACTATAATGAAGTAAATCCAAACTTCCAGAAATAGCTTCCTTTGTTAGGCTTCTTACAGACAAAACTGTATATACACACACACTATCTCTTACTTTAAGCCTCTTTTAGCTTGTTAAAGAAGATAAAGTTCTGTTTACTGACTCTGATGGTACAGTAACTTTTATAGAATTACATTTTCTTTCGACTACTTTTTGGCAAAAAAAAAAAATCTTAGATCCTAAAAACATTTAATGTGGACCTAATTTTTTCAAGTAGGTAGTAAATAGTATACATCTTGCCTGAACTCAGTATTGTTAAACGTGGTTATTTTAGCCCTGTTTTGAGGCTAGATTCTTTTCCAAATGTAGCAGTTGCATACAACTTTTCTTTGATTGAATATAGCGCAAAAAAAAAATTCTTGAAGAATTTCCTCTGGCATATGGAGAAAAATTAAGTCCTTTTAAAAAATCCCTAATAGCAGTATAACTTAATTCCTGCTGCCAGTTACTGCTAACTAAAGTTACCCTCATGAAATAAAGGCATTGTTAAATAGCAGGAAGGTTTCATGACTCCTTCATTGGCTCTCATTTTTAAAGTCACACAAGTGCAACGTTAAGAGAGTAAACTAATATTGGTTTTCATGGAGAGCTGTTTTCCTTCAAGGCCTCAAAAATCTCAAATTGAATATTTTTCACCAAGGTGAAACAAAATGTAACCTTCATGTGGAGAACGTAGATTCAATGGTAATTTACTTCCCTTGCAGTCCTGGATGCTAGGCTCCATAATAATACTCATTGTACCATAGAATACCAGCTTCACTATCACTGCAATTTGAATTTTCTAAGGCATAAAGAACTTAGCCATATATAAAATGGTAGTATAATAACTAATAGTTCTTGTGATTGATTAAGTATTTTCAGATAAATATGAAATGAAATTAATCTGGAGATTTTACTATCTTCTCTTTGACGTCATTGAGGACATATTTTTTGAGCGCCCCCCTCCCCAGTTCCGTATGTGTCAAGGTATTATGTTAGGCACGGGGAATAAAAAAGGTGAATTAATATTATTCAGTGTGTCACGTCTCTGTAAAGGGACAATGAAGTCTTTTTTCACATGCAGAGTTTATCATCATGATTTAGACAATTTGAATTTATTTCATGATTAAATAGCCCAGAGATTTTGAGCCTGCTGATTAGGCCTCAGTCTCCCATCCTTAAATGAAAACATCAGGCCAGGCTATCTTTTCAAGTTGAATAATCTAAAACAGGATGCCCCACCAATCCCAAACTAAGGTTCAGGGTTTACAAAGTTTACTTGCCAGTGCTTCTTTTTTGGATCTATTAGATGGGGATATTTTATTGCTAAAGAGAGAAGTGAAAGGTAGGGGGGAGACTTTTATTTGTTGGCTATTTTGTAGTCTTCTCTAAAGATCATTTAGTCAGAGTTAGGAGAAAAAGAGGAAGGGGTAGGAATTGGCCACTTAGACTAGTTGAGAGAGAGGTGAACATAATATCCTAAAGAAATGATCATTATGGCAACCTCTGTGAAACTCTAGGAAAAAGCAAAAGAATCTCAGAACCTAAGTGAGAGTATGCTGCACTCTGATGGGGAAAGGGATGTACTCCCAATTTCTGCCAAGAATCCTATGGTGTTCTGACATTTAGAGAGTCAGGACAAAGTTCACACTTGACATGGATATAGGCATTGCCACCATGACCTCTAAAAGGGGCAGTACTGAGATTGTGCAGCTGGTTTCCTGGGTATAGAATATGGACAAGGGAGTTTTGGAGTGTCTATGTAAGATTGTGATTAAGACCCTGGCTCACCGAGATGCCCAACAACAGATGATAAAGAAGATGTGGTACATATATATACACTGGGATATTACTCAGCCATCAGAATGGATGAATACCCAGCATTCACATCTTCATGGATGGAGCTGGAGGGGATTATGCTGAGTCAAATAAGTCAAGCAGAGAAAGACAATTATCGTATGGTTTCATTCGTATGTAGAATATAAGGAATAGCACAGAAGACCATAGGGGAAGGGAGAGAAAACTGAAGGGGGAGAAATCAGAGAGGGAGACAAACCATGAGAGACTATGTACTCTGTGAAACAAACTGAGGGAGGGGGGTGGGGGGAAGGGTAGCTGAGTGCTGGGTATTAAGGATGGCATATGTTGTGATGAGCACTGGGTGTTACACGCAGCTAATGAATCATTGAACACTACATCAGAAACTAATGATGTACTATATGCTGGCTAACTGAACATAAAAACAAAATGAAACAAAACAAACACCCTGGCTCACAAACATCTGTAGACACCTGTTTCAGACTACTGGAAAACTTGGAGCAGTCTGGGAGCCTCTTTTAGGAGACACACAAATAAGAGGTGTGGTGATAAGACTAAACATCTCAATTATTAGTGAAATGGGATTATTATATACGTGGAGCATAATGAGGTCCACAGAACATTTGCTTCTTCAACCTGTTCTATTCCAATCTAATCTAAGACCAATTCTTCTTTTAGTCTCAATTGTTCATTGTAAACATAAGATAATATAGAGATTGCAGGGACTTGTCCAACCTGCATTATTTTGAGAAATTTTAAATATATCTTGGCACTTGCAGAAAAAAAGGATATGGATATTTTCAGTCTGGTTGAAGCACAAATATATTCTGATGCTTGCATAAGTAACAACAAAATAATTTCCTTATTCTAGCATTTCATTTTCTTCTTGCAACTCATTCCTCTAAATTTGTAGTCACTCCCAAATTTGCAGTGAAGGAACCCTCTCATCTTCTACTTATGCTCTTTCAGCGTTTTATGTCAGAGAATACATCTATGAACTCGGACGGGTTTTCATATGATTCCAATGTAACTTACGTCTGATAAGTATTGACTAGCTTCATTCTCACCAATGCCCATCAGTAGGTAATACTGTTCTCTCCAAGGGCTCCACGAGCTATCACAAGATCAAACATTCTCCAATTGGCTTCATGAACAGGGTATATCAACAATGGGGGATATGAAGTGGAGCAGGAGGGGACTGATTGCAAGAGATCAGGCAATATAATAAGAACAGTGATCAATGAGACGGATATTGTAAATCCTGGGAGAGGGGTGGGAGATGAGGTTAAAATATTCTAAATCAAAAGGAATGCAGCTTATGAAGAAAAATAGGATAGTAAAAGACTGTAGTGTCTAATCCCTGATAATGTAAGGAGGGAAATAACAAAAGCAGATGGATTTCAAGATACCCACTATGTAAGCATGGAGTTCAGACAAAAATCCTCAGTTCCAATTGAAGACTCCTCTTTCCTTGAAAATCATCACTCATTAGCGAAATTGTGACCTAATTAAAATACCTCTTACGAAATTTCAGAATAAAGAATTGAATGTTGAGTAACAAAACCTATATGGGTATATAAGATAGGGTAATAATACAACCTAACATAAGCTAAGAATAAGTTTTGACTCCGTTTAGATCTGCTATCAAAAATACAAATTAAAGGATTATGTGAATAATCCAGAGACACATCTTGTTGGCTCAATACCAAAGGTCTTGATGATAGATGTGTGTATTCAGGCTGATGGCCCAGTACTGATTTTGGTTGGGTAGTTGTCAGTTTGTTCTTTAGAGTTTCCAGGGCCTCAAGAGTTAACAACAAAGTGAATGAGGCAAATTAGAAAAGCCTGCTTGAAGTCAGGTTCACTTATGTTTGCTTTCCAGGTCTATCACCTACTACCAGTGCAACCCTGAGCAACACTTAGACTCTCTGAAGCTACTTCTTAAATCTGTAAAAGAGGCATACTAATAGGCATTTATGGGGGCTTCCACTGAGGATTGAACAAAATGATATGTGCACACTACGGAAACAAGTCTTTTTAATCAACATTGAAGGGTATTCATAGACTGAAAAGAGGAGCCAGAATATAGCAGAGAGGAGGGGGAACGATCTCTCTTAAGAGAACACGGTGCGTCTTTTCTCACAAAGTACCTGCGATAACCTGCAAGCCCAGTCAGTATAGAATGCGGAATGAATTCAGTCTTAATATCAGAATTATTTCAGTATTACGTCAAGGTGTTCTGCATCCATCTCCTAAAAGAAAACAGTACATTTGGGAAAGGTATTTTATTAAAGAGGTGAAAATAGATCATTCCTAAAAAGTTTTTTTTTTTTTTTAAAGATTTTATTTATTTATTCGACGGAGATAGAGACAGCCAGCTAGAGAGGGAACACAAGCAGGGGGAGTGGGAGAGGAAGAAGCAGGCTCATAGCAGAGGAGCCTGATGTGGGGCTCGATCCCACAACTCCGGGATCACGCCCTGAGCCGAAGGCAGACGCTCAACCGCTGTGCCACCCAGGCGCCCCAANTATTTTATTAAAGAGGTGAAAATAGATCATTCCTAAAAAGTTTTTGATTGGACTTTATCCTGACATATTATGAAAATGAATCCATTCCTCTCTCCTTTTGTTCTGCTTATATTAATTGATACCTCCTTAGATGGCTTCAGAGATGGGAAACTTGCCTTAAAGGAGAATAAAATTTAGTATACCCCCTTCCCACAACACAAAAGAGTCATGGATGCATTACTAATATGACTGTACTTATAGGAATCACTCAAGTAATTTGCATTTAATTCAGTATATCTTTAAGAAAATTGCCTATGATTTACTCCTCTAATTGTGGGTTAACAAGGAAATTAACGTCTCTAAAGCCACAGAAGAGCAGGGGAGAGTTAAATTCAGGGCCTACATGTGAGGGTAGTTACAGTAATCTAAGCAGAGCTCTCCCTCAATAGAGAATGTTGAGCTTCTCCTGAATGCAACTGGGAAGTGCTTTTGCGGCTGTGGTCTGGCTAATGAATTGAGTAATTTAAACAGGAAAGGATTAAATGGGCACTGATGATCAATGCACAAGCTAAAAGTGTTGATTTGTCGGCTCTCAGTGCTTATCCTAAGCCTAAATGCAAGAAATTCATAAACCAGTAAATGGTGCATGGTGAAACGTTTTAGCATAATCTGAAAATATATTAGATGATAAAACCCATGATGATGAAGTCAGGTTCTATGCATTAAGGCTAGGATCCTTGTGTTTATTATTCTTCCAACATTAACATTCTTTCATCGTAATGATTTTGCGCTTTAGTAGGTCTCACTTAGTAAGTCAGACCAGGAGATCACTATACAACATAAAGCCTTAAATATAGGTAGGCAGATACATATGTACGTACGTGTATATATGTGTTTGTGTTCTGTGTCC
>NC_048219.1:109908240-109909412 GCF_002007445.2 Ailuropoda melanoleuca
GTTAATGAAACCTCGAGGGCAAAATGAATACAATCTAGGTCCTTGCTAAACCGACTCTTGGCCCTAAATAATTGCTTCCAAATCAACTACCTTACCTGTGTAAGACTAAAATGTGGTAGGGACACCTGGGTGGCTCAGTCGGTTAAGTGTCTGCCTTCAGCTCTGGTCTTTATCCGGGGGTCCTTGCTCAGCAGGGAGACTGCTTCTCCCTCTGCCTGCTGCTCCCCCTGCTTGTGCTTGCTCACTCTCTCTCTTTCTCTCTCTGACAAATAAATAAAAATATTTTTTTCAAAAAGACTAAAATGTGATAAAACTAGCTGACTCTGGGGAAGTAAAATTTTCATCATGGCTGCAATAAATATTAGCTGGGTAAATTTAAATGAATTGGGATTTTTACACCTTGGAACAGTCTCCACTTTGATTAATCCAGTGCTGATACAACTTGTCCTCATATTGCCCTTACTTAGAAGACCACTTCTACTCAATCTCAGCTTTCCATAATATCTCTGACTCTATGGGTCATGGTTTATGATGTTTATTTTCAGGCTGATGAATTTATATTCTTCGGGTATTGCAGAAAGTCATGCAAAGTGTGTATGTTCATAGAACATAATGTAATTGGAAAAAATCCTTGCCTTGTGTAATTTTTGGAGAATGATAGTCATTATTGTATATTATACATATTATATAATAGCCTAGACACAGTAAGAAAATTTCCAAAGAAGCAGGAGGGAAAAATGGATATTTTTAAGCAAAATCTTCATTGTATCATTGCTACTTGCAGAGTATCATGCATCCAAAGAGAACACATAATCTGTAAGCCTACCATTGGTACAACCCTGGGACACTTTTTTTTTAACTCATCAAATCAACTTCATTGATATTTAATTCATATACAATAAAATGCATTCCTAAGTGTACTGTACAGTTCAATGAATCATTGCAAATGTACACACTTGTATAACTACCACTCTAGTTGAAGTAATATTCCCCATCTAAAGCTTGTCACCATATGCAGTATTAATAAGCATGCTATGTGTTGGGGGACAGAGACATGTGGAAGTGTTTTGAAATTCTACATTTCTGTATATGTAGATACTGTAGTTATATAATCTTATGTTTATGCCTTTCTCAGGAGAAGAATATTAAGCAATGCAGCTGGAGAGCAGTAA
>NC_048219.1:109910115-110036445 GCF_002007445.2 Ailuropoda melanoleuca
GAATCACTCAAGTAATTTGCATTTAATTCAGTATATCTTTAAGAAAATTGCCTATGATTTACTCCTCTAATTGTGGGTTAACAAGGAAATTAACGTCTCTAAAGCCACAGAAGAGCAGGGGAGAGTTAAATTCAGGGCCTACATGTGAGGGTAGTTACAGTAATCTAAGCAGAGCTCTCCCTCAATAGAGAATGTTGAGCTTCTCCTGAATGCAACTGGGAAGTGCTTTTGCGGCTGTGGTCTGGCTAATGAATTGAGTAATTTAAACAGGAAAGGATTAAATGGGCACTGATGATCAATGCACAAGCTAAAAGTGTTGATTTGTCGGCTCTCAGTGCTTATCCTAAGCCTAAATGCAAGAAATTCATAAACCAGTAAATGGTGCATGGTGAAACGTTTTAGCATAATCTGAAAATATATTAGATGATAAAACCCATGATGATGAAGTCAGGTTCTATGCATTAAGGCTAGGATCCTTGTGTTTATTATTCTTCCAACATTAACATTCTTTCATCGTAATGATTTTGCGCTTTAGTAGGTCTCACTTAGTAAGTCAGACCAGGAGATCACTATACAACATAAAGCCTTAAATATAGGTAGGCAGATACATATGTACGTACGTGTATATATGTGTTTGTGTTCTGTGTCCACATATATTGTGAGAGATGGAGAAATAGAAGAAACAACTCTGATATTTGAAAGAGAGAGCGCATTGATTCTGTTAATGAAACCTCGAGGGCAAAATGAATACAATCTAGGTCCTTGCTAAACCGACTCTTGGCCCTAAATAATTGCTTCCAAATCAACTACCTTACCTGTGTAAGACTAAAATGTGGTAGGGACACCTGGGTGGCTCAGTCGGTTAAGTGTCTGCCTTCAGCTCTGGTCTTTATCCGGGGGTCCTTGCTCAGCAGGGAGACTGCTTCTCCCTCTGCCTGCTGCTCCCCCTGCTTGTGCTTGCTCACTCTCTCTCTTTCTCTCTCTGACAAATAAATAAAAATATTTTTTTCAAAAAGACTAAAATGTGATAAAACTAGCTGACTCTGGGGAAGTAAAATTTTCATCATGGCTGCAATAAATATTAGCTGGGTAAATTTAAATGAATTGGGATTTTTACACCTTGGAACAGTCCCCACTTTGATTAATCCAGTGCTGATACAACTTGTCCTCATATTGCCCTTACTTAGAAGACCACTTCTACTCAATCTCAGCTTTCCATAATATCTCTGACTCTATGGGTCATGGTTTATGATGTTTATTTTCAGGCTGATGAATTTATATTCTTCGGGTATTGCAGAAAGTCATGCAAAGTGTGTATGTTCATAGAACATAATGTAATTGGAAAAAATCCTTGCCTTGTGTAATTTTTGGAGAATGATAGTCATTATTGTATATTATACATATTATATAATAGCCTAGACACAGTAAGAAAATTTCCAAAGAAGCAGGAGGGAAAAATGGATATTTTTAAGCAAAATCTTCATTGTATCATTGCTACTTGCAGAGTATCATGCATCCAAAGAGAACACATAATCTGTAAGCCTACCATTGGTACAACCCTGGGACACTTTTTTTTTTAACTCATCAAATCAACTTCATTGAGATTTAATTCATATACAATAAAATGCATTCCTAAGTGTACTGTACAGTTCAATGAATCATGNGTATCATGCATCCAAAGAGAACACATAATCTGTAAGCCTACCATTGGTACAACCCTGGGACACTTTTTTTTTAACTCATCAAATCAACTTCATTGATATTTAATTCATATACAATAAAATGCATTCCTAAGTGTACTGTACAGTTCAATGAATCATTGCAAATGTACACACTTGTATAACTACCACTCTAGTTGAAGTAATATTCCCCATCTAAAGCTTGTCACCATATGCAGTATTAATAAGCATGCTATGTGTTGGGGGACAGAGACATGTGGAAGTGTTTTGAAATTCTACATTTCTGTATATGTAGATACTGTAGTTATATAATCTTATGTTTATGCCTTTCTCAGGAGAAGAATATTAAGCAATGCAGCTGGAGAGCAGTAAAAATAGCACTGGGCTTGTTACAAAAACAGACCTTTCAACTTCCATATTACTAATTTCTTAATGTATGGTTTTCATTCAAGTTACATAACCTCTATGAACCCTGGTTCCCTCCCCTATTAAATGGGGATAATACCCACTCAGAGTGTAGAAAAGAGAAATCAGATCCCATAGAAGATTCACCCAGTCAGTGATTGTCCCCTTTATGATATTAAACATACCTTATCTTCAAACTACCTTTACTTTGAAGACCTCTTCTGGTCAGTCTCAGTCCTGTGCAGGATCTCTAACTCCCTGGGTCATGGCTTATAATGTTTCTTTTCAGGGTGATGAATTTATAACATTCTTAGAGTACTACAGAAATACATGCAAAATATATGTCCATACATGGAATACAGTGTAATAGAAAAAATATTTTGTGTGTATTTTTTAGATGATAATAGTCATCATAACATCTATCTAATTTAAGGCCCACCTCTTCTTCCTCAACTCCTACTGCTCTGCTGAGATATCAGCTTCCCATCTAATCCATGAGGCTATTTTTCTTTATGAACTTGCTCGAAATAACAGCAGCAATTCTAACACCTGTCCTTTCACTAAGGAGACTTAGTACAATCTTTACCTAAAATAGTTTTTGATATAATACAAATATGATTGAGTGAAACAAGTATTGGATCCCCACCACAGATTTGGAAAAGTGCCCCTCCCCCTTTTTTTTGTCTTTTCTATGTACTCACCTGGGGTCCAACATTTGTCTGATAATCGGTCTTGGATCATAACTTCAGGAAGGGATATCTGAGACTGCCTCTGGGAAGGAAAGATAAATATCTATATCCATGTCATTGCAACTCAGGCAGTTTCTTTGTGTCAGTTTTGTAGCTTTTGTGGATCTGTAAATCTGCCACTTGAAATGGTATAGGTTGTGGGTCAATCCAAGTTCAAAAGGCAGACTCTCAGATAGGATTAAGGGTGTTAGCAATGTACTGGAGTCATGCGTACAGGAGAAAACACAATAGTTTTGGTAGAGCCATTGGACCATAGGGCAGGTCTGACTCTGAGTGAAGGAGAGAGGGAGGGAAGGATGGTTGGTGCAAACATCTTAGAATGCAAGTCTAAGGGAAATTGAGCAAGGTCATCAGAGTCCTTGAGTCATGTTTGGGGTCCCCAGTTTCCCAAGAACCTGCCTGCATAATGTTCCTGCTGCAATTAGTCGCAAGCCAGGAGCAGCTGCTGGGATGCCTGGCCTCAGCACAAACCCACTGCAGGATTTCAGAGTTCAGCAGTTTGTGGTCCTGAGAGATTATGCTCATGACCACCAGAAGTGGTCCTTTTCAATGAGCATACAGGCCATTTAGGGTTTTTTGTTAAAATGCAGATTATGATTCAGTGTCTTGCAAGGAACCTGAGATTCCACAGCTCTGATGTGCTCCCAGGAGCTGCTTTTGCCGCTGGTCCAAGCACTGCACACGGGATTGCCGTGGTGGAGAGTACACCCAGTTATTGATCAATCTGTGTTTGGGATTCTATTACTCCTCCACTTGTAATCAAAGAAACCCAGTTCCATAGGACTTGTGTCCCAGACCAATTCATAGGTCATTGTCCACTCTTTGGATGCTTGCTCTGTGTCACATCATCATCCCTGGACCAATAATCTGTGACCAGCCATCTGGGATAATGTACACAGAGTTATAACCTTGTGTGATAAATACTACATTTTAAAATATTGTTTATTAATAGAAAATCGGAAGTATAGTAAGGCAAATAGATCAGAAGATAATTGTCATTGAAAAAGTAGTTTGTTACTCATCAATCCCTAGAGGAGGGGCACACCATGCAGGGCCACACTGGAAAGCACCAGGGTTGGTGTGAGGCTGTGGGAAACTGGGGAACTACTGTGGCAACAGCCTTTATTGTGCTTTTCACAGGAAGGAATGGGTAAGGCAGGCTAAGCAGGTCTAGGATTGGCTAGTTTGAATCATTTCAGTGGGCTCTGGGGGCATCGGGACTGTCTATAGTTTGGTACCAGGTCTGGGGTGATCAAGGCAGATGTATAATGGCCGGAAGTGTGAGAGCCTCATAAAGGAGTCATTTGGGATGTGGGCTCTGGATTGACTGGTTTGTATTTGAAAAGCACAGCTCTGGGAGGAAGATTCCCCCCAAGGAGTGCTTTAGTTAGTTGATGAAGGCAAGAGACCATGGCAAGGTCACTCAGATGTATTATCAGGAGATACATATCAAATGTCAAAGTATCAAACTTACAGATGCTAGAACCATGGTTAATACAGTCAGCGGCTTTGTTTCAGGAATGCCTTATAAGTACAAAAAGCCCTTAGATGTCTCTTTATCATAAGCATTACTGGTTACATCTGAGGGTGGTTTGCTCTAGAGATCAGTTATGCCTGCAGGAAAACCATTTTCTAGTAAAGAATAGGCATTTTCTTATTTCCTCTTAATTTCTTCAATATTTCTGGATAAAAACTTATTCAAGTCCTTATTTTTAAACTAATATCAACCAGCCTTTTATTTCTCTAAGAAGAATGAACCTACCTGCCTTTGACTATCCATACTTCTGACTCTCAGACGTTGCTTTGTAGAGAGCAAAGGGGATGTGGAAAGTCTTAGAGAAATACTAAGGAGGGAGGTTCAGGAAAAGTCCACAAATAGCTTATCCATTGGCATTTACCACACAAAACACTTCAGAGAGTGGGCATCGTTCACTCTCTTGTACAGTGTTCTTTAAAATTTTATGATGGCCTCATGATAAAAACTTGATTCTGTGGTAAGAGACTTTAAGCCTTTGTTGTGTGGGAATGTCCTGGAAGCTACTGCAAGACTGCCTGTCTCCTGGGCTCAGGAGGCAGCTGATAGTAAAAAATCTCTGAGTCAGAAAGGAGTCCTGTGCGGCAAATGGAAAGAAAAGTGAATTGACAACCTTAAACTCAGCAGACGCTCTCCTCTCCAGAGGCTTGCAAGAAATAATCACATAATTGGTGTTTTCTAAAGAAAGTCGTGTTTACTTCAGTATAACAATATAAGCTCAGCTGGCGGACCTGAGGTACTTGAAGATACTTGGGAAGGTGGCATGGTACCTAATTATATCCTTGAAAGGAAAATAGATAATCCCTCCAGGAATAGAGTATTATTATTCATCCCAAATCTGACCTGTTTGTCAACCATTTTACAATGTCAGCTAGCAACAGGAGGGAAATTACAAATGGGTTTCACTTCCATGCCAGAGAGTAACAATCCTACCTTTAGGCTTCTTTTTAAACCCCTGAAAATAGAGCCACCTCAAAGTCTAAGAATAAAGTCTAAGAATTGCCGACCCTGGGGGAGGTCAAACTGCAATCATGCATTATGGGTTTGGGATTTCCAGATTATAAATCATACCAGAAAGTCTACTGTTTTTCCCCATCAGCGACAAATTCCTGTGACTTCGGAGTTTGGCGATTTGGAAATTCTGGAATGAGGTTTGTTGAGTCAGAGGTGCTCAGTGAGAACTGTTCTGTTACTAGCTAGCTCTGCCTCCAGAGGCAGGTGGCTTTAAACTCCATGAAATCCCCACTTCCTCCCTTTGACTTTAGTGAGAGCCTGAAATAGGTAATAAATGAGAATAGAGCTCACTGAAAAGTTATCATTTCCCTTCAAATAGGAGCCTAATTTCAAATCTTGAGTTGTTACTATATTCAAATCATTTTCTTTCCTCCCTCTCTGCTTTCCTTTTTTTTTCCCTGCCCTTTTCAAAAAAGTTATGTTAGATAAAATAGATTTTCTAGAAAGTTGGTTTAGGCTAAAAGCATTACCCCCATCAATAAATTTCCTGCAGACATAGGCTTTAATTAACATAGAGTAGTGACTAAGAATAGGAATCTGGAGCCAGGCTCCCTGGATTTAATCCTGTTCCCACTGAATGGCTGTGTAAACGTGGGCAGGTGACTTAACCTTCCTGCATATCAGTTTCCTCATCTCTAAAATGGGGAAAAAGGGGGTGCCTGGGTGGCTCTGTTGGTTAAGTGGCCAATTCTTGATTTCAGCTCAGCTCATGATCTCAGGGTCCTGGGATGGAGCCCTGCATTTGGCTCTGCACTCAGCAGGGAGTCTGCTTCAGGATTCTCTCTTCCTCTGCCCCTCCCCCCACCTGCTTGCTCACACACTCTCTAAAAATAAACACATCTTTAAAAAAAATTAAATGGGAGAAAGATCATAGCAGCTACCTCATAAGGTTGTTTTAATCATGAAATAGGTTAGTATTTGCTAAACAATTAAAATAGTAACTGGCGGGGCGCCTGGGTGGCACAGCAGTTGAGCGTCTGCCTTCGGCTCAGGGCATGATCCCGGAGTTATGGGATCGAGCCCCACATCAGGCTCCTCAGCTAAGAGCCTGCTTCTTCCTCTCCCACTCCTCCTGCTTGTGTTCCCTCTCTCGCTGGCTGTCTCTATCTCTGTCGAATAAATAAATAAAATCTTTATTGTATGCCAGTTACTATTTTTTTTAATCACTGTATTTGCTAAATAGTAGTAAGATACCCTAAAGTGTTGTTTGAATACAGACAAGTTGAACCAAAGTTAGATTTCGCTTGTTCGAAGAAACCATTTTTAAACTGAATTCATTAAACTGAATTTATGTGTATAAGTGTAGTCTCAGTACTACCACTGGTCCTGTGCATGGTGCTCCTGTCCCCTCTCAAAGGATTTTCAGTTTTGGAATTCCCCCCCGATAGAAAATATTGTGTGCCTAAAATCATCAAGGATTAGCAGTGCCATCTAGGAGGGGTCCTGAGCCAGACCTAGACCTATATAGGGTGTGTCTTGTTTTCTACCTCAGGAAGATCTATTTTATGCAAGTTAACTAAGAAAGTCCCATGGATCACCACTGTCTTGGGCACCGTGGCAGGTCCTCATTCCTGAGAGACAGGCTGGCAAGTGAATCATTCTCAATTACTGCAGCACTGTTTCTTTTCAGGATCATATGAGATCAGACTCCCAGGAGAGTACTTACATTGATTTTGGAGCACTCAAATTATTAGCTTCTATAGACAGGGACATTACTAAAAATAGTTGCCCAGGGCCCTGCAAACCCTGGGGCAGCACTATGGAGTCTAAGGTCATCTTCCTGTCTCTGTCTTTGTATGTTTTTTTTTCTTTCCTCTTTTATGTATTTTGTATAGCTTTAGTAACAAAAAAAATCAGCCATTCTAAGTTTACAGTGAAATGAGTTTTAGCTACTTCCAAAATCAAGTTTTAGAACACTTCTTTTGTCCCCCAGATGCCCCTTATGCTCCTTGCCATTATTCCTGCGGTTAGATGCTTTTGCTTTTGTAACTGTGATTTATTGTAACTATTATTTATTATTATTTTTATCATTAAATATGAAGTTCCTTTCTCTAGTAATATTTCTTAAAGTCTGTTTTGTCCGGAATTAATAAAGCAGTTCTAACGTCTATTTATTTTGTTGGTTTAACTTTTTCCATCCTTTTATTTTCAACCTATTTACATTTTTTAATTTTACAGTGTGTTTCCTGTACACATTATATAGTTGGAGTTTCTTTTTTATCCAGTCTGAAAATCTCTACTGTTGTGTTTCGTAAGGTAACATTTAATATAATCGATATGTGGTTGGATTTAGATACAGTATTTAGTTACTTGTTTTCTAGTTCTCTTTTTTTATTGCTCTTTTCTTTCCTCTTTTATGAATTATAATAGCCATCTTACCCTATTGACTTTTTAGATATATTCCTTTACTCTTTTTAAAGTTATTGCTCTAGGGGTTATAACATCATCTTTAATGTATTATAATCTAACACTGGCTTCTGATAAAATATAGAAACTTTGCACAGGTGTAGCTCCATGTCGCCCATCTGTTTTGCACCGTTGTCAAGTATATTCCATCTTCTGCCTTATAAACCCCCCAAAATAACATAATAAATTCCTCTTTACACAATTCTGAGTCTTAAAGAGGTTAAGAAAAAAAAAAGAAATGCTCTAGTCTGTGCACACGTGTGTGTGTGTGTGTGTGTGTGTGTGATTTGCCCCATATTTACCATTTCTAGTGCTTTTTATTTCTTCCAGGGCAGCTAAGTTATCATTTTGTGTTACTTTTCTTCCGTCTAAAGGACTTCTTTTAGTATGTTTTACGGTACAGTTCTCCTAGCAACAAATTCTTTCTGGTTTTCTTTATTTTGGAAAAGTCTTTATTTCACCTTAATTTTTGAAGAATAATTTTGCTGGATGCTGAATTCCTCATTGATTTTTTTTTTTTTTCTGTTAGCATTTTGAATGCCATTCCAATGCTCTGGGTTCCACCATTTCTGAAGAAGATTCTACCATTAATCTTATGGTTTTTCCTTTGTAGGTGATTTGTCATTTTTCTCTTGCTACTTTCAAGATTTCTATTTGTTATAATATTTTTTCTTACCCTTTCCCTCTCTTACCTTCTTCTGGAGCTTCAATTATATGAGTGTTGGAGTGCTTCGAATTGTATTGCAGATTTCTTGGGCTCTGTTCGTTTCCCTCAAACATTTGTCTCTTCTTTGAGTTGGATATTGATCTGTTCTCACATTTATTTATTTATTTATTTCCATATTTCCATATGTATGTAATTCTTTGAACATATCTTCCTCTAATTCTTTGTATATATTTTCCTTAAGTTTAAGAGGACATAGGATAGCTACTTTGAAGTCTTCATCAAATCCACTCCAGGTGAATTTCAATGGTCTGTTTTTTCCCTGTGCATCGATAACTTTCTTCTTTCTTTGCCTGTCAAGTCATTTCTTTAGTTTCCTTCAAATTCTTCTTAAAAGTTCATAAATACTTAAAATATAAGAACAGCAACTTTACCTGGTCACTGGAACTTTTAAAAGAGGGCATATCTCAGAGAGTGAATGAATGTCAGCAAAAGAGTATCAAAACTTTACCTATTGTCCTTTCCCTTCTGACATTAAAAGGCAGCTGAACAGATATAGACAGAGAGCCCATTCATGGGATTGGGAGCCTTGTCGTAGGACTTTGCGGGGGAGATGCTAAGAGGTAAAGATTCTCTGCTTCTGATATTATCTGATACCCTCAATAACCTAAAAACAGTGTGTATTATTTAATACTTGGTGGAAAAGCTCTAGGCTTGGAATTGGGATGCATTCTTATTTTCATTTTTCTCTCTGACTTGTTGGGTGACTTTGATAACACATTAGTTAATAGAGTGTGGCTTCTCTAAAGAAAAAGGAAATTGTGGATTAGTTAATTCTCTTAAAGTCTCATCCAACATTATTGCTCTGTTTCATCACAGATGATGATGATGATGGCATCTTCTATAGCTAATAGAATCTAATTGTTATTGAATGGTAACCATATGCCAGACACTAGGAGAAGTGCTCGACCTGTATAATCATCATCATCATCATTAGTATGTTGAAGCACCCCTTATTTAAGAGAGGAACAAATGAGCTATAAGTGAACTAGTGACTCTGTTTATGTAAGGGAAGCTGAATCCAGAACTGAAACTAATTCTCGATCTCCATTAAATGTGTAAAACAAAGATGCCTATAAATACTAGGTGTATTTAAGTCTGAAGACTCCTAAGTAGGTACTGTGGCAGCAAGAGCTCTTGTAAGAATAGTAAGGTCATCTATTGCTTGCTTTCCTCTTAGCCAGTCTGTTCATATACTATTTTGGTGCCAGATACTTTCATCTTCAGCATCTTTGTGGCATAGTATATGTACTAGAAAACCAATAAGCATGGCAATGCTTCATATTAAATTGCAGTTATATATTATTGCTTTCATAATGCTAGAGGGTGATGAAATTTCTACAGAATTACATTTGATAATTTAATATGCTGGATGAATCATGATTAGTGCTTAAAAATCATCAGCACTTAGACTTTCAACGCATCTCCAAATAGTTTGAAAATTATGTGTAGTGAAGTCTGTGGTCAGAGAGAAGTAAAATATTAGCCCCCCTCCCCATTACTAATCATTTGTTGGAGCGGGAGTGGGGCTGGAGTTAGGTCGTTGTTTCAGCATAACTGGCATGGGGCAAAGCTGCTATAGAGTCAGACACAGCCACTTGGGTGTCGCCTATGGGATGATGTGTAATTTGTATGAATTTCTAGATGAGAAGGAGGTGTTCCTGGGATCTCAGGACCCCATATTATGTAAATTTTACAGTTCTTGTTTAATACATATTCTATCCCAATTCATCAACACAGCATCATTCTTAACAAAAATAACAAAACATACTTGTTGCATGCTCACTCTGTACCAGCCACTGTGCCAGGAAAGAGTTGTGACAACTGAGGTCAGAGAGACCATCACTGTCATTGAGAAGCTTGTACTCTAATGAGTAGGGAGATTACACAATAAATAATTTATAGTGGGCCATGCAAAGTGCATCATAACCTTGTCTAAGGAAAAGCAGCCCAGAGGAAGGTACAACCATACTCATCCCATGCCTCTTTTCCTCCTTTCTGGACCTGTTCCTTTGGCCATTAATTCGTCTCTCACTGGCAGAGCTGTGCTGATAGAGGAATAGAGCTGTTAGTGTCTCAGCCCGGTTTGTTTTCTGTGATCAGAGCATGGTTGGAGGAGGTGGAGATGCCAGCTGGCAAGGCTGTTTCTAGTAGATCAGGGACAGTAGAGGGGCTGCTGGCATCTGACTGGCTTTTGAGATTTCTCTGACCATCTGGCTCCCCACAGAGCAGGAGTGCTCCTAGCATATGGTCACTGTGTCACACAATGGGGCATTAGAACGCCTGTCAATTGTAGGATGTCCACATAGCAGGGCCAGGCTCTGCTGGCATGTGTCCCCAAGCTGTGGAGTTACCTCACCTCATGTTCTGTGTTCTGTTCAAGCACAAGACACTCAGTGCTCCAGTCTCTCTCTGATTGTCATGAAGCACAGTCCCACACATCCTGGGTGGCCCTGCACTTTGACCCTTCTTGGTCAGTAACCCCCATGGATACCCTGTATAAGCAGCATTTAGGCCTTAGACACCTAATCTTAATTCCTAGTTTTATACTTGTTTCTTTCACAACATGAGTAAGTCAGGTAATGTGTCTCAATCTGTTCATCTCAAAAATAGAATGATAAAAACCCAGAAACTCCTCAGAGCTGTAGCTGCCTTGCAAGCATCATTTTCTTCTGTGTTTAGCATATTTCTTGATGCATAGGAAGTGCTTGATAGATGTTTGTTGAATGAATTGCTGGTGAGGGAAAGGAAGTGATTCTGAGAGGCTTTTTTTTTTTTTTTTAATGTAGAGGGAAGAATAAGGTTGGGGCAACTGTGATATTCCTTAGCAGATAGAAAACCTTGGTTGCAACTCCTTTTGCTGCAAGCTTTCCACTGCTTTGTATTACTTCATTGACATTGTTATAAACCAAGCTTCATAGAAGCCAAGTTTTGTAGCAAACCTATCTGCTACATGAATGAGAGCAAAGGAGAATATGATTAGAAGTCTCTCGCTAGAGCAGAACAGAGCACTCAGAATTATAGATTACGACACAGTATATGCTTGCTCCAGATAGATCATTTCTGCGTTTAAGAGTCTGCCAATTACTACCATTTGTGTGGGGTGATTGCATCCAAACTAGTTGTTTATCTGTCTGATGGAAAGGATTGCACCTCATTCATCTTTAAATATCCCTAACACATGGTGGAGGCTTTTCCAGGTAGTAGCTACTAACAGAAATGTGTATTTTGAATGAATATTCTGGAGAATTAATGTTTGACATCATAAACGCCACAACCTAAAAATGCTGCAAGGAGTGATATACTTTCCTTAGACCAATGTGGTATGTATAGAAATGGACTATGCATCTATTCAGGAATGTGGTTACAGGTTGCAGTTGTTATTTTATTAATAGTCCCTTCTATCACTAATTCAAAGTTCACTTATGGTCACATCAATTTTAGTTGTCGATACTGTCTTCAAATATTTTGTGTGTCCTGATACATCTCCATAAGATTATCATATTTTTCTGGGCCAGGAAGCTCTGTTTCTTCTCACATTGAGAGTTTCCCATAATGTCTTTTTTTTTTCAAATAATAAAAGTATTTTTATTTTTTATTTTTTATAATATTTTTTATTATGTTAGTCACCATACAATACATCCCTAGTTTTTGATGTAAAGTTTCATGATTCATCACTTGCGTATAACACCCAGTGCACCGTGCAATACGTGCCCTCCTTAATACCCATAATGTCTTGAATCATGGGCTTTTAAAGGTAGAAAGAAGCATAAGAATTATTGAATCCACTCCCACATTTTTTCTGAGCCATTGACAGTTACTTTTGTGTATTGTACTCACACAAAATAGGAAGGGTACTAGCCAAATTGATATGATAATTACTTTTATTTTCAAACAATGCTCTGGTAAGTTTCCCATCTCTGAAAATTTCTAAGAACGATTGGAGATACTTGGTACATGGAAGACACGGTTGCCTGTCTCATAGCTATTCTTCCGGAATTCCATTCCTTTTTTCATGTTCATAGAACCCAAATGTGTGTAGTTATACATCCAACCACACTGAGTTCATAAAGATGAGTCGAAGCCAGTCATGGTTAATCCATTATGCTTTTTTAGTGAGTCTCTGCCCTAGTTCTTGCAAATCCTACTTATAGATCTCTAGGGCGCGTTCTTTGTAAGCTCAAGGGTGGTGCTCCGGCAACACCATTTTTTTAAAGGTTTATTATAGGATTGTAAAGGTGAAGCCATGATTGAAAAACACTGCTCTACCATATTCTGGACAAGTGAGTTCTCAACACTTCTTATTTAAAAAATACATTAGAGGGGTTTAATTTTGTGTCAAGGTGGTAGTTTATGGATTTTTTCCCCCATTAAATAGTCGACTAATCAATTTCTGGATTTAATCCAATTCTGTTTACAGTCTACTAAGTGAAACTACGTGTGTTTACTGCATCGAAACCCAAACAATACAACAACACAGAGTCCTACTGCTTTGAGTTTCTGTAGCCTGTCAAAACGTCAAAACATCTGGCATCCAAACCTCATTCTAAAAGAACGCCTTGAGATACTAATAGGATATTCAGTAAACCACTGGAAAATCCCAACCCAGCTTGGGGAGGCTTTGCATTTAGCCTAAGAGACATTTTCCAACCCATGAAGAAGTCCCTGGTGTGGAGCTGCTTCGTCGCCATCCCTGCCACGGGCCACTAGAAATTGCTGCTTGGCTGGCAGAGCGTGGGCACCACGCTTGTTAGAGCTCATTGTTCATTTTTCTTTCTTTCCTGCTCACTGCTATTTTTGGGCCCAAGCTAGTTTGGAGTGCAAGGTGCCTCCTCACTTTCCTACCCAGTCCAGAACAGAAACCTCTACAATGTTAATAGGTACCAGCTGCAATCTTGTTTCTATTTGTTAAGCCCGTGTTCTAAAATCAACTGCCCTGTACTCAGTGTTAAGTAAAAAACAATCCCAACTCTCAAAGAGTCTAGATTCTGTTTTGTAAGTATTGAGTATGCAGAAAACAAATGTTTATCGAGTCAGGAAATTGATGTGCCTGTGATCTGAGGTCAGCTCCCAGTTTTAGGTCATTCCTGCTTGGGGGAGCCTATCCTCTTCGGACTGACATTCCATGGATATGCACCTGTCCAGCTCACCAACTGGTCCTCCCTCAGATTGTTTGGTGACTTTTCTGATTGGTGAATAGTAGCCTTAAAGGAAAACTGTTAGTGTACCCACAACACTTCCGGCACCAAATGTGTGTGGGTGCTTTCCCCACACCAACCAATTCTCCCACTCTCTGGACACCAACTGGACATCATAGAATTTAATTCCATTCTGACACTACTGAGAATTAGTGTCAAATCCCATAGATTTAAGGGTTCAACCCCGTAAGATTCTCATTCAGATGCCAGTCATACATATTGAGTCCCCAGGGTACCCACACTCCTATCTGACTTGGCTATAAAGTTGAGGGTTCCCACAACCCCCCTCAGATCTGATAATTTGCTAAAACAGCTCACAAAATTCAAGAAAACATTTACTTATGTTTACTGATTTAGTAGAGAGGATATTCCTATATCTTCTGGAGGACCAGAGCTAGAGGGTAAGAATGCAGATGAAGAGCTAGGTAGGGTCGGGGCCTGAAGGATCCCATACACAGGAGTTCTGTTGCCTGGAGTTAGGATGTGCCACCCTCCAGCACGTGGATGTGTTCACCAACCCAGAAGTTCTCCAAGCCCTATTGTTCAGGGTTTATGGAGGTTCCATTACATTGTCACGGTTGATTAAATCGTTGGTCATTGGTGACTAACTTAGTCTTCAGCCCCTCTCCCTTTCGTGGAGGTCAGAGCTTGGGACTGAAAGGTACTAGCTTCTGATCATGGTTATCCAGTAGCCAATCAGTAGTTACCTCATTAGAACAATAGATGCTCCTCTTACCTAGGAAGCTTAAGGGATTTAGTAGCTTTGTGTCAGGAACCAGGGGCAAGACCAAATATCTGTTTTGTATTATGTCACACAGCCGTACAGGTTGTTAAATACTTTGCAAGTTATCACTGCCCTAGAACATGTGTGCATGTGGCTTCTAGACAGCATTGTTGAGTGTTCAGCTGCTCACTGTCTTTTGCATGTGTGCCAACAACTGGGCTTGAAGACTTCATGCTGAGTGCTCTGTGGGATTGCTGTTGGTTTGTCTTTGTTGTTATTTTCCCCATATGCTTTGCACATCCTTGCCACTTGGTATGAAATATGTATTTGTTGTTTTGTTAGGAAGTTCAAAGTACCCAGAATAGTGGGACCACTCCAGAATGTTCCATTCACATAAGCAATATACTTAACATGAACTGCTAAGGAGAAAATAGAAGACCCATATCATATATAATTTCTGTCACTCTCTCCCCCTGACTCCAGACATCCCAGTTTATTCTAACCCTAACAACACTAAAGAGAACCACCGCCCCAGGTGATAACTGAGGCAGAGGCTTCCACCTCCTTGGACACAGCTAATGCATTCTCACTTAGGCAGGCAACCTATCAGCATGTCTTGGGGACGTCAATTTAATTAGGCAAGCCGTTTCCCAGAAGTAGTTACATCTACCTACTTATCTATTTCCCACCAAGTACAATTCTTCTCTCTCCTCTAGAAACTCTTAACTGCCACTCAGGAATAAATTTTAAGATATGCTGTCATTATGCAGCTTAAGTAGTGTTTCACATTTGTAATTTGTTGTGTGGATCCATGTGGACCACATTGGGCCACCATACTAGTGCAATTTAATTTGTTTAAATGTCATTAATACCAAGATTTCATAATGTGCCATGCTTACAAAGGGAAATGTTGCAGTCAGAAAATGTAGCAACTAATGAGAAGAAAAGCTGGAGAGCAAAGAGCTGCCCATGAGTTCACACATTTATAAGTATCGAATGAGTAAAAGGGGGCTGGATAAGTAAGTGTCTGTGTGCCCAAATTACTCCCTCTGTTCCTAGCTCTTAATATAGTCATACATCCCTATTTTGGAGTCACAGCAAAGCCAGCTTCTTCTAGCCTCTGTCATAGTTGGTGGCCAGCCAGCTTCTCTCCTCCTTAGCCTGTAAACACCTCTTCTCAGGTGTCTGGGTCTTGTCTCCCTGTGCTGGCTCTGCAGCTCCAGATATTTGTGCCCAGCCAGCTCCTTCCAACTCAGCAGCCATTTGGTCTGTGTTCTCTGCCTCATTTTTCCCTCTTCTGCCCAGTTTCAGTACATGTACTGCCTGGAGGTGGGGGGGATAGAACCATGTCCCCTACAAGCCTCCACCTTGCGGGAATAAAATACCTGGCTACTGAGTATGTTCCCTTTCTGAACTTTCATCTGGGAGGATAGAATAGAATCAACTCTTTAAAAAAATAAAATATTTTGTTACCACTTATAACATGTTCATTGAACCAACAATTATTATTAGTAAGACAGTATGCTAGAGGTTGAAAATTCAGGGCTATGAGCTTACTGAGCTTTTGGTTTATGTAGGAGAGAACTGATTTTTTTTTTTTTTAGTTTAACTATTTTTAATTTGTGTAATTAATTTTATTAATACTTAATAATTGTATCACACTGTGATAAATGTTTTGAATAAGGGGCTATCAGAGCATAGAGAAGAAGTGTCTTAGAGACTTCAGCTGTGGTTTGAAGGATTAGCAGGTTGAAAACTAACACATATACTCCAAGTGTGTGTGTGTGTGTGTGTATGTATGAAGAGGAAAACTCTCAGGAATTTTGTACTGCTTCTCCAATCTGAAACAAACCACCAAAGAGATGGATCAATAAATTCTTCCAATTTTTTTTAGAGAAGTGAATGATTTTTGAAAGGGAATAAAAAGATATGAATTGCTGGAATGAAGTATTGATTAAAAGGTTAAAAGAATCCATGTATTTTGAAGAATGAGTGTGGCTGTATGTGCACACAAACTAATTTCAAGGCTTTTTTTTTTTTTTAAATGTTTGACTTCAATGGAGCAGTGTTATTTTGAAAACAAAATGACAGGATTCACTTGTTTACAGAATAATCTTATTTGAATGGATTCAATTCTTAGCCAAATAGTTTTGCAGAAATCAGTGTGTGTGTGCATGCATGTGTGTGTGTGTGTAGAAACCATATCAAAACATATTTCTTGTTAGAGTAAAATTCCATTTATTTTGACAGCGTGTTATCCTAAAGTAATCAAGAAATTTAGAGAACTATTTTCTAATTCTTCAGTGAGATTAATTGATCTATGATAATAGTTTAAAGTCACAGTCAGTTAGTCATCTTGTTCCTTTCTTTAGCTGAAGGTGGTGGATATTTGCTAATGTTGCTGCCCCAAGTTGAAGCCCCCTTTTTTGGTACCATTAATCTGATTTTTCTTTGAGGAACATTTTCCCTCCCACTCATAGTGTGTGGTGTTGAGTCTAAGTTGAATCCAAGGGTAAATAATAGGCTCCTACCTGGAGAGTCAGAGGATTGAGTACCCCTGGAATATAGCAGTTGACTCAGGGATGAACTTGTGACCCAATAAGAATTTCAGCATCTTTCACAGAGATTGCTGGGGGCAAAAATGTGCTCTTTTCCATTATCCTTGAACTTTGGAGGATATGAAGCTAGTGTTCTGGAGGAAGCCATCTTGCCAGGACCAGTAGAACTGCACATGGAGGTAACAAAGAGAAAGCAGTTAGGAGATGGGAAGGAGACACTGGTTTCTAGAGTCATTTCTGGTTCCCTAATTCAAGTGATGCCTGGAGTTGACCATGGACTTTTGAGCTATAAGAATTAATAAATTCTCAGTTTCTTTAAATCATTTGTCCTTGGTTTGTTGCCATTTGCAATAGGAATAATCCTAGTACAAGATAATTTGATATCTATATTTTCAACCTCCCGTAATGTAAATTTACGTTCAACTTTATTAAGCACAAAATTGATGACTTGTATTGCATACTTTGGCCATGACTGCAATTTTTTGGCAAGGCAACGTGGTGTAGGAAAAGGAATCAGACTTAGATTTTATCTTTAAAAATTTTTTTGAGTATGTGCACAATGTTACATTAGTTTCATGTGTACAACATAGTAATTCAACAAGTTTACATGTTACCCAGTGCTCACAGGTGTAGCTGCCATCTGTCACCATACAACAGCATAACAATATCATTGACTGTATTCCCTGTGCTATACCTTTCATCCCTGTGACTTACTCATTCCATAACCCGAAGCCTGTATCTCTCACTACCCTTCACCCATTTTGCCTACTCCCCTCACCCCCTTCCCTTTGGCAACTACCAGTTTGTTCTCTGTAATTATAGGTCAGATTCTGCTTTTTGTTTGTTCTTTCATGTATTTTATTTTTAGATTGCACATATAAGTGAAATCATAAGGTATTTGTCTTTCCCAGTCTTATTTCACTTAGTATAATACCCTCCAGCTCCTATCACATGTGAATTGTGTAATACTATCTCATTTCAACTCTCTGAGCCCTTGTTTCCTCATCTGTCAGAGATAGTAATAAATACCTCATTGGGTTTTTATGAGGCTTAAGTGGGATAATATGCTGTGTAATAAGAGAAGAGTGATACATGTTAAAATATTATAAATCAAAAGATAAAATCATTCAGGTACAATCTTAGGCAAGAATAGGAGCAAATAAATAAAGCTGTTTATAACTATCATTATTAAAATTAAAATCATAATTAAAATTAAAATTGACCCCCCCCTTGCCTAATGTAGTGCCAAAGCTTCCTAGCGGCAGATAATTAAACTCCCCAGTTTAATTCAGCCCCCACACAGCCTACTTAATAACCCCCTTAGGTTTCCCATTGCATACACATGGCATTTCTCAAAACTTCATCTGAGGATAACCTGCATTGCAATCACTAGAGTTGTTACAAATGCATATTCCTGCACTTCACCATAGACCTCCTTCCACAGACTCCTTAGGAGCTCCTAAAGTACACCTCAGAGTTCGAGATCAACTGGTCCATAGGGTAAGACACAGGAAGCACTTGACTGACTAGCACTTTCCAGACTTAACCTTTCTACCATTTAGTTCTTCCTCCATCCTTTACATTCCAGCCACTCCAAAAGTTCTTGGCATTCCCTGAGCATATAATTACCTGTAGTCATTAAATTTTCATACAGGATGTATGCTGTAATTATTTTCACATGCAAAATCTTTTAATTTTTTTTAGCAAATTCCTAATTATCGCTAATGATGGAGGTTAAAAGAAATCTTCTGGGATTCTCCCACTTTCACAGAAATAGTCCTTTTCCTTTCTAAGACACTTTTCACTTCTATGAAGTATTCATTTTTATGTGATGGTCAGCTGTTTCCCCTCCCTCACTTCTTCCCCTGGAATATCAGCAATCTAGATATTATTTAATGAGGTCCTCTGTAGATGTTTGTTTAATGAATGAATGAGTGAAAGGAAGAATGAATGATTCATTGTGACATGCATTAGAATTACAATGACCTACAGGCAAAATGGGGGTTTTTGATGCAATATAGGAGTTAGCTCTTTTACCTAAAATTTATTTAACAACATAAGGCTTGCATGTGCTAAAGGGACTAATGATTGTCTGAAGGATAAAGCCTGAATCATTTCATTGTGCTTTGGGAGGCCTCACGAAGTTGACTAAGAGTTGAGCCTTGAAGGAAAAGAATAAGCAAGCTTTAAAGACCAGCAAATGTAGTATGTCTGAGAAATCTGGATATTTTAAGGAATTTAGAATCCTCTAAAAAATAAAAATAAAGTATATCACAGTGCACCTGTGCTTGGAGAAACCATAGCAAGCTTCCGAAATTCAGATGGAAAGTATAAACTTTTCGAGAAGGAGATGTGTTTCAAATCAGAATTAAACTGTCCTGGAACTCTCACACCTATTTTTCTGGCTGTGGTTGAGAGGAGGGTTTGGAGTGGGTTTGGAGTGTGGCCATCTCACCTACAAAACAGCACTTGGAGGACTGTCTTGCCTCGTGTTTGCAATTTGAGTGACAAGTGGATGATGATTCAATTAACATTAAAAGGGAAAGAAAATGCCTTTTAAATAGTGTATGGAAACAATTAAGCAGAAAGGAGCCTTTAACATTTTTTTTTGCTGCTCTCTCTAAATACTGACTGTGAATTGCAGAAGTTCCTGTTAGTGGCATAGCAGATTCTGTAGTACACCAGTGAGAAAATCCTCCTCCTGTTCCTCTTGCAATAACCTATAGAGATGTGCCTACCTCTTCCACCCTTTGCAGTAGTCAATTATTGACTAAATAATAGGCAAAGAAGCTCTGGGGATCCAAAATGAGTAAGCCATGTTTACAAATGCAGCTTTTGAACAGTGTTTCCCAGAGCGTGTTCCAGGGATGTTATAAAGACTAGTATGGGATATTCTCTTCCCCAAAGAGTTTCCTGTTAAAACAGGTTTGAAAAACATGAATTTTAACAAATGTAAACCTTTTATTTTTTCCTGGAAGTCTCAGACGTCTGATATGTAAATGTGCATTATGAAAGAAAGGGATATGTATATAATATGCTTCTGTATATGTGGTAATGCACTGTCTCACAAATAACTTTGACTTCTGAACTTTTCAAAAGTTGAACATTTCATGGATTCACAGCTTTTTCTTTGGCCACAAAGTTGCTGCAATTTGATCTGTAAAGCCATTTGTGAGATTTCCATGGGGATATTTCTGGACACGGCTAAATGACCTACCGGGTCTCACCACATTTCTCCATAACAAGGTACACTATTCAGACTGTAGCCCTGCAAATGGTGTTGCCAGAGTACAATAGAAATGAGACTAGGGGCACCTGGGTGGCACAGCGGTTAAGCGTCTGCCTTCGGCTCAGGGCGTGATACTGGTGTTGTGGGATCGAGCCCCACATCAGGATCCTCCGCTATGAGCCTGCTTCTTCCTCTCCCACTCCCCCTGCTTGTGTTCCCTCTCTTGCTGGCTGTCTCTACCTCTGTCGAAAAAATAAATAAAATCTTTAAAAAAAAAAAAAATGAGACTAAACTGCAATATGATTGATACTTCCTGGATTTGCCAGGTGATACTGACAAGATAGAGCTTCAAGTCAGACTGATCATTGGCCTCACTTGGGTAATTGTGCTGTTTTAGCATAAGACTCTTTTAATTACCAAGATAGGAAGATGAGCCATGCTGCCGCAGACCCAGTTGGTAGGTGCAAAGAGGCAGCATTAAGGGGAGTCCTGGTGATCATTATTACAGCCCTGATCTTAGGGGTCTGGATGCAGAACGGGACTCCAGGAGACCTGGGAAGAGTAAATAGGTTTCTGTAGAGCACAAGTAGACTCAAGCATATGAGAACAAGGGTAGGACCTATGACCATAATTATGATAAGTAACAGGGCTTGGTCCCACAAGGAATATGGCAAGAGCTTAGTGGCTGGGATGAGAACATGGGCACCACGGATCCTTGAACTCTTGATATATAGCTGCCAGATTCATCAGTTCTCAAATATCCAAACACATGCTGTATTTAGGATAGATTTTCTAGTAGTACAAAGCATTTTTATAGCTTGAATCTTCTTGTTAAATGCATTGTTTGCATATCCAGAAAATAGAACAAAATCTCAGTGACAAATTATTTTTATTAGGGGAATATAGGCATTCTGTCCCACTGCAGTAAGGTGAGATACATACCCTGCTTTCCTCTGAAAACAGCACTTGGTTGTATAATATTTGCATTGCTTGGGCTCTGACGTTCAGGAAAGCAGTCTTAACAGAGTGTGATGTTTTCTACACTTAATGATGGTATTTAGGCTTGATACTGAACCCAAGAAAATATACTGACTCAGATGCCCTTGCTGCACCATTGTGTCGGAAAATGTACAGGTATGATTCAGGTAAACAATCACTGAGTACAGGGGCAGGCACCCAGGCACTGAAATTCAGTTCTTCAGCACTGAAACCCAAAAACACCCTCCCTTAATGAAAATTTTATGACAGCTTATGTTAATATCTTTTTGTGTGTGTGCTAGAGTTTTTTAAGCAATAAAACTCTATGGAAATTCATATAATTATACCTATAATTACCTAATAATTGAGGTAATTAACCAACGACTCCCTTGGGAGGGTACCACTGACCAGTTACACCTGCAGTTAGCTAATTTCAGGTGCAATTATATCTGCGTGTAATTTTGTACACCTGCAGTTAATTGCAAGGGCTAAAGGTGGACTTAAGACAAAGGAGCCTGTGTGACTATTTCCCCTTAATGCTCATTTGCTTTATACCACTATCTAGTGACTTATGCTTAATTCAGCATTATCTTAAATTCTTAGTAGGTAAAGTGTCTTCCTGGAGTGACATGGAGACTTGGGGTGAGTTGTGATATTCTCACAGAATATCAAGTAGTGCTTTCTGGGCAGGTAAATGAGCCCAAGTCCAGGGCTCATAGCCAAATAGAGATGATTAAACTCTTCTAAAATAAACAGAAAGAGCATATTTGACAGAAGGAAGTGTGCTTTAAAGGAAGAGCTCATTTTAATTGTATTTTTGGAGTTGAATCTTAAGGAAGTGAGGATAGTAGCTCTGATTCACCAAGTCAGTTGCTTAGCATCATATTGAGAACACTGTAGGCATTCAGGAAATGTTTGGTGAATGAATAAGCAAGCCTTGCAATTACTTTAGGACCATTTTGAGTCTGCATCTTGGGGTATCATTAGAACCATCTTGGTCAAATGTATTATGCCACTTTCTCTGCATTTCAAATGCCAGCAAATGATGCTTTTCTAAACAAATGAAGTCATTACTGACTTGGCTCCTAAAAGGAAAATTCTTAGACTTTTGCTATTACTAATCATTGAAGAAACTAGAGATAATCTAATTATGGAAAAGGCAAAACTTAATAAATTCCTATAAAACACATTTAATTTAGATTTAATTTGATTAGATCACAGCCCTTGGGGAAGAGTGAACATCTCTAAGGTAAGATTTCCTTATTAGAGATTGCAAGAAATTAAATTATTTCCCATAATGATTAAACTGCATGGTTATAGAATAGAGACTAAATATATTGTTTGTATCCCCCAGAGTTTGTCTCAAGATATAGAGTATGGTTGGCTTTCTCCTCTCTCTTTCTTATTCTGACTCTGCTTTTGGTTGTAGGGTTTTACGTCCCTCTAGTTTCTTAATAATCGGTAATTTAGAAATTTTGTAACTTGTTTATGAAAACGAGTCTATAAACTAGCTAGTTATGACTATATACATCAAATGTCTATCATTAAGACGAACAAGTCTGATGCCAGTGAATAAAAATAGTGCATAAGCCATAGTTTTGATATTAAAAATTGAGTTGAAATGGGATGCCTTGGTGGCTTAGTCGGTTAGGTGTCTGCCTTTGGTTCAGGTCATGATCCCAGGGTCTTTGAATCGAGTCCTGCATTGGGCTCCTTACTCAGCAGGGAGCCTGCTTCTCCCTCTGCCTGCCGCTCCCCCTGCTTGTGTGCATGCTTTCTCTCTCTCTCTCTCTCTGACAAATAAAGTCTTTTTTAAAAAAAATTGAGTTGAAATATCTTAAAATATGTGGTTCAGGAAAATGGGCAAGTATCTGAGCATATATTGTTTTCAGATAAAATAGATATATAGATGTATGATAGATACATACCATAGGTATATAGATACAGCATATCTATATAAATACATATACCTATATATTTGTATATTTGTATCTCTATGCATACATATACATATCTATGTCTTATGTAATACAAATGATATATGTTATTTGTATGTAAATATATATGATACATAATGAAGTAGCATATTTCTTAACCTTATAGCCTAGAAATATTACATGGAGGAGACAAAATATGTTTATTTTGAGTGTAAATGACTCTTTGTTGTTAAATTTCTTCAGAAAGCATTTTTCCTAACTCATTCCTCTACTATTAGGAATGTTGCAATTCTTCTTAACATGACTGTCCATAAATTTGTCCCATAGAAACTAGTAGACTACAGAGTAAAACCTGTTATTCCTACACTAGTTAAGTCTATCTCTCCTCTGTATCTTCACATGAAAAACAACTTTCTCATGTTATTTTATGACTTTCAGATTTACCTTAATCTGACTTAATTTTATCACTCCATGTCAGCACGCCTACTTAAAAAAAAAAAAGATTCTTGCTGTTCTGTTATGCTGCAAAAAGTTAAGCAAAGCAGTTGGAGCACTACGTAGTTGTTACTATTGCTTTACGGTTTGGGCTCCTTTATTTTTTTTTTTAAAGATTTTATTTATTTATTTGACAGAGAGAGACAGCTAGCAAGAGAGGGAACACAAGCAGGGGGAGTGGGAGAGGAAGAAGCAGGCTCCTAGCAGAAGAGCCTGATGTGGGGCTTGATCCTAGAACGCTGGGATCACGCCCTGAGCCGAAGGCAGACACTTAACAACTGCGCCATCCCGGTGCCCCAGGGCTTCTTTACTTTAGATCTTCCATTCCAAATGGCTTTGTTTAGTGACCTAGTCCAGTGCTGCGCAAAGCAGTGTATTGTAGGGACGCCTGGGTGTCTCAATCAGTTAAGCGTCTGCCTTCAGCTCAGGTCATGGTCACAGGATCAAGTCCCACATCAGGCTCCTTGCTCAGAGGGGAGCCTGCTTCTCCCTCTGCTTGCTGCTTCCCCTGCTTATGCTCTCTCTCTCATTCATTCTCTCTCTCTGACAAAAAAATAAAATCTTTTTTTAAATAGGCGGTGTATTGTAAATGTTATGTAAATAGCTCTCTGCAAAAGAAGAAAGTAATGAATCCCCAGATAGATGATTATATTTGTCTTAATGTCGTCATAGCATGCAGTCCCTTAGCCTGGGCTGCCACTGGGCTTTCCAGATTACTGAGATTTCCACAAGTTGCATCTGATTAAAGGATTCTCAAAAACAGCAATTTGCCTCTGATAATGTTTTCTGTTTGCCTGATTGATTCTCTTATTAGATAGAAGCACAGTGAAAACTTTGACTAAACACTTGATTTGGCAACTCCAATCTTAAGAGCATTCTGTCTCCAATATCAGTCTTATTTATTCAAATATCCTTAAAATATATATTAAGTAACATTACTCATGCACGCCTGCCCACACAGGCACCTGCGTGCACACACATGCGCACACAAGCATATGTGCACACTTAATAGTGTTAGGAGAGGAGTTTGTTTTGCTCCAACTCTGATTTTCCATGGAGTTGGAAACACTGATTATTTTCCTAATCCTTCTATTTCCCCTCTTCCTTTGTTCCAAGTTTATTCTTCCATTTTTAGTTTCTGGTTTCTGTACCATCTAATAAAAAGTCATTTCTTTTTCTGCCTTCTTACCTATTTTTGGAGAATTTCAGAGGATTAATGATAACCAGGGTTCTAACAGCATTTATCTATTTTTAGAAATCAGTGGTGGCTATTAAATTGTGCATAGCAATCCTTTTTATGTCATTATAATCATAGAATAGCATTTTATGACCAACTAGACGTTGTACTCTTTGAAAAATATCATTGATGGGAATCCTAGAGAATGCAATTTTTTTTTTAGTTTGGTCTTTGAGGAGAAATCAAACTATAGATGCCCTAAGAAAAAGGAAGCAAAAGAAAGGAAAGAAAGAAAGAAAGAAAGAAAGAAAGAAAGAAAGAAAGAAAGAAAAGAGGAAGCATGTTTGAGTTATGTCTGCATCACAACTTTTTCTTTAATTGTAAAATGTATGTAATACCTAATTCATTTGTACCCCCATGCACTAAACACAAAATATACAACTTAGGGGAAATTCTGTGCACCTCATATTAAAAATATACAAAACAATAGGAGGTTTCCTTTTCCCCAAATTTTTAAGGTATGCAGAAATATACACATAGATCTGTGAGTAATAAATATGTCTCTAGCATCTCTATGTGAGGTTCTCCATTAAGTGAAAAAAACACATTACTTATGATCACAGCAAATAACTTTAATATGAAAGCCATATAATAGCATATCCTTTCAGGTGATTCCATATTAAAATAGTGAGAATGACTATTATGGCATATCTTAGTTTAATTATAATATGTCATAAAAAAATTCATTTCATATATCCTCCGTTTGGTTTTATCTATTGAAATCCTCCTTAACTACCTATTCCTTAAAATCCCTGTTTTCCTCTAGCTTTTTCTAAGGTAGATTTCAGATATTCTTTTTTTTTTTTTTTTTTTTTGNTTTTTGGTTTTCTTCTAACCAGTCAGCTCCTTTTTATTTATTTATTTAATTAATTTTAATAATATTTTTACTATGTTAGTAAACCAGTAATCCCTGGTTTTTGATGTAAAATTCGATGATTCATTAGTTGCATATAACACCCAGTGCACCATGCAATACGTGCCCTCCTTACTACTCATCACCAGCCTATCCCATTCCCCCACCCCCCGCCCCTCTGAAGCCCTCAGTTTCAGATATTCTTTAGCATTTTACTTAATTTTATGGTGCTTGGGTCTATAAAAAGTAAATACAGGTAACACTATGGAAAATACCTAATATATAAAATTTGATAACAAATTAGCTCATTTTTACTTACAGTTCATATTTCAAATTCACATCTTCATCAGTGTTCATTATTTATATGTCTATACAATTTTTCTCCATTCATATTAATACATCTGGCTGAAAATTCATTATTTGTGGGAATTCAGAGGTGGTGTGTGCTGGAACACACATGCAAATAAAAAGGAAATATGTTCCTGTCTCCTAGAAAGCTGTCTTAATTACAGTGTGTATTAACTGTCATTGATACGTAATTTAAGGTAATGAATAAATCATATTGCATGAAAATAGAGTTCTAACACCTATCTCTATTTAAGTTTACTGACCACATTGGCACATACAATATATCTACAAAGTATCTTTTTACCAAGTTTTCTTATCTTTGGTTACCAACCCTCTCAGTCCATGCTTAAGACATTATACCAGGTGCCTAATATATAACAAGGTATAGGGTAATTATTCATGAAATCAATAATTATGTAGTAACTCCTATTGCCATAGGCTTAGAATACAGCTCAGGACAAAACAGCCAAAAGCTCTGCTTTAATGAAACTTATAATCTAGTGAAGGAAAGAGATTGCAAGTAAGTAAGCATATAAATAAATCCTTGCAGGTAATGATGGGTAGTGTGAAGAAAATAAGCAAGGGTAGAGGGATAGAATAATCAGGGAAGATTTCTTTGAGATAGTGACATGAGAGCATAGCCAAGAATGATGGACAAAGGGAAGCTGTGGCAGCCTAAAGAATGTTATAATGGAGAGGAGACAGGAGGGACACAAACTCAGAAGCAGGCTTTCACTTTCTTGTCTGAGGAACAGCATGAAGGTCTGTGTGACTGTAGTGGAATGAGCTACAAGCAGAGACTTGGAGATAATTTTAGAGAAATGGGCAGGATGGGGTCACTATGGCTCAGTGGGTCATGAGGAGAACCACAGGTATGGTTCTCAGTGCAATGGGAGCTCCTGCAGTGTTTTGAGTAGACAGGTGAATTGGTTTGAACTTGTCTGATGTATGTGCTGTGGATCCCAATCTTAAAACAGACTCAGACTCTATCTAGGAACATAGAAGATAGAACTTTATATATATATATATATATATATATATATATATATATATATATATAGTTCTATCTTCTATGTTCCTAGATAGAGTCTGAGTCTGTTTTAAGATTGGGATCCACAGCACATACATCAGACAAGTTCAAACCAATTCACCTGTCTACTCAAAACACTGCAGGAGCTCCCATTGCACTGAGAACCATACCTGTGGTTCTCCTCATGACCCACTGAGCCATAGTGACCCCATCCTGCCCATTTCTCTAAAATTATCTCCAAGTCTCTGCTTGTAGCTCATTCCACNGGAAGCACAGATTTTGGGAAATTTAGAGGGAGAGAAAGTAAGACCTGAGCTGAGATTTAAAGACAGAGTAGTATTTAGATGCATGAAAATGGATTTGGTCCAGAGAGAAAGGTAGGAAGTTTCTGTTTAGACACATTACAGTTTACCCAATTGTAGCATTTTAAAATAGAAGAGTCAAAAGGAGTTTGACTAAAGCTAAGGGGAAAAAAAACATAAGACTGCATACAGAGGTAGAGTGGTTGAGGTATCTTAAAGAATTTTGAGCATTAAGAAGAGGGGATTAATCGTATCCAAAAATTATATATTTTAACCACAGATTAAATCAATGTGGTACCAAGATTTTTTAAAAGACGGAAAAAGAAAAAGTAATATATGTAATTTCTGGAAAATTACTGAGTTCATCAAGTACAGTCACATTCCCAAATCTGATATGATTATTAATGCTTTGGAAAACTTGAGTAGAAATCCTGAGGAATAACAAAGAGGTTATTTTGATTACTGTTATTTATTGCCCTTTAGAAATTTAACCAACTGTATTAAAAGAAATTACCCATTATTATTCATTGAGAGAATTCTTGGCCTTTACTGTTAATAACGCATTGGTTATTTACACAAATTTAACATATTTTCTATAAAAGGACAATTAACTGAAATTGAATAGTTTTAGCAGCCCTTGAACTACGGAGCTGTATTCATAGAACCCTACTAATTCTAAGTTCTGGACAGGTCAAAAAAAAAAACTCAAGGTGTTGACACAACCACAGGAGTAAGACAAGTAATACACCCAGGTCTCTCTGTTCATCGATCTAAATTCTAATCCATGAGCACCAATCATCAAGATTTGATAGTGATATTAATTTAAATATTAAAATACTATTAACTATTGAAGCAAATGAACCACTTCCATAGATGTGATACTAATGTGCAATAAAATAATTGTGTGAACATTGTTCATTTTTCACTTAACTCTGAGTTAGTTATATCTATCATATCACAAAACAGACATTTCTCTAATAACAGGAATTTTCCTAAGTTTCTTATCATTAACCACTTGTAATGTTTTTATACTTCTATCTAAAGCCAAAGATATTCTTCTTTTGACTAGCCTATATAATTTATAACCAGCAAATCCATTTTAATAGTGCTTTGAAATAGTGATAGTAAGTCTAGCCATCTGCTAAATTTGTGAAGTGGCTTTTGGTTGTAAGCAACCATTACTTATAGATTGTG
Organism: Ailuropoda melanoleuca; assembly: GCF_002007445.2. Taxonomy (NCBI): domain Eukaryota; kingdom Metazoa; phylum Chordata; class Mammalia; order Carnivora; family Ursidae; genus Ailuropoda; species Ailuropoda melanoleuca. The sequence goes on from NC_048219.1 coordinate 109,938,710, forward strand.
ATGATGATGAATTGATTCAAATGTGACTAGAATTTGCAAGATACCAGGTATATGGATGTTTAATTGACCTACCCAACTTAGTTTCTTTGCAACTATTATTGTGTAAGTTAAGATTTCTGATCTATTACATAAAAGAGTAAAACTTGAATTCAAATTGATTCAATTCAAAATTGATTTAGAGTCAGGTTATAATTTTTCAGACATATCATAATATTTGTAATTTATATTGCCTTGGGACCACATTCATTCATCTTTCTACAAATATTTTTGAAATATCTACTCGATGCCAGGCACTGGATAAGCATTGAGAATAAAATGATGAACAACAACCAAAAAATGATAGTGGCTCTGCCCTTAGGGAGCATACAGTTTTACAGTCCAGTTGTAGAAACGACAGTCACTGGCCACTTAAGTAAGTTCAAAATTAAAATTATGCTAAGATTAAGGAGTAAAGATACATGGTGGGGAAAAAGTGAGCAGTAGGAACAAGTATCATGGAAACCACATTCTAAGAGTCTGATTTACGTGTGCTGTATCTTTCAAAAATAATTTTTTTCTGCCATGATTGATAAGCAGTAACTGGTATACTAAGGAAGTTTGGGTCAAACTTCAGAGGTTTAGTGTATTTCCTTAAGCCTTGGTCTTAAGACTCAGCTCTCCTAGCCAGGAGACTGCTGGGGAAAATCTGTTCGACTTTCTCAGACCCGTGTGTTCTTTATCCTACACAATCATGTTTCATAGTTACTAAGAGGAAGCATTTTGCTTGAAAATTGGGAGGGAAACATTCAAATTCTAGCTGAAATGTAAACCATTAATTTTGAATAACCCGGGAAAAGGATTTCTACTTTTTTTTTTCAATTTTGCATTATAATAGCAGCTCAACTAATGCATATATAATTTTCTTTCCCTTTTGCTTGTCATGCACTGCCAACATGGACTTCTACAAAGGCTCAGGTTGGTGTTGCAATCTGTTTTGATCTTTACTGTTTTCATTTAGTGAAAAGAAGCTTTGATGTATTCCTTCACAAATCAGCTTTTTTTCTCTGTAAATCCTGATCAAAACATTGTTCACACAGGGAAGAAAAACATCTTCCCATAGGAGAGTCAGTTGCCTAGATGTTGCTCTTAAATGTATGCCTTTACATCAGCAAAATGACTATTTCAGAAACCCAGAAAATTGATTTATATCTGCTTAAATTTGTCATGCCTGGCTTATTTTATGAAATGAAGAAAATGACGCTCTAAGATTTTAGAACCAGCAGAATATATCAGGCTCTGGAAAGGTTTCTGATATTAAATCTGCTCTGTACTTTCAGAGTGTTTTAGATGGCATTGTGCATGATCTGACTCCAAACTTAGCACTGAGAATTCCATACATAGCTTCCTACTGAGATGCTGATTTTAGGGTTGCCAAATGTTTAGCAGATAGCATTCAGCATATCAATAACTGTCTTTCTTTCAATCTCTTCTTGTTTTTTAAAGGAATTTATCTTTTTTCAAGTTTACATCAATACCTCACATAAATCTCAAGTTCCTTTATAGTTTTTATAAATCCATATGCTATTCCTGTCCACCCCAATTTTGTTTGAAATGTTATTGGTCATATAATACATAAAAACATCAGTGAGGTTTTCAGAGGCTACCTGTATAGTAAACTAGAGCGATATTTAGGATGCATTAAGAGTCAGGAGCTAAGTACACCGAAAGTGGGTTTGTCAGTCACAGGAGAACCCAGATTTTTTTCCTGGGCAAAGTTTTACAAGGACTATCAATGAAAAATAAAATGGCTAGGTAATTTGGATCCTGTACACTGGGGAGGGTACAGAATGTACAACTCCAGACCTACTCAAACTTCTGTTAATTGGGGTTAGATAGCAGAATTTCAAATCCAAAAAATTTTACGATGTGATACCAGCTGTTGTGTCTAAGAATCATCAAAATGGACAGATTGTTTTTTTTCTGGTCATATGGTGTATACAGTCATGGCATGATAGTCTTAGGATCATCTCCCATTTCATGCTCTGGGCATATACAAACGATTTATGAAGAGGATGCATTTGCTAAAATTAAAGATTCATTTCACATTCTCATATTTAACTTCAAGATTGTTAAAATGATCTGTCAAGATGTGTTCTTAGAGGACTACAGAAACCTTTTTCTCAGAGCAAAAATTATGACTTTTTGCTAACAGGGCTATATGCCATGCTACATGGTACATGCAACTTGGGGTATTGTTTTAAAGCTCACTGACCCCAGATGTTTCATTTTGTTGACATAAAGTCATTTCCTTTTTGTAGGTTGAAGATGTGTACATCCTTCTCCAAGTTTATGACATATTTCTTTCTGAATAACCAGTCTTTTACTTTGAGTAGTGTATCTCATTTTTATTTAAATTCATACCAAAAAAAGACACTCATTTGAAAATGTCTCCCAAAACTTGTTCATAAAATGACAATAGAAAAACTAAAAGATTAGAAGTGTAATACAGTTTATAGCATAGAGAATATGTTGTAGAATGGACTGAGATGTACAGAAAGGGTAAGCAAACATAACTGTGCAGGCACTAAGATCTCCGCCCCAGCTCCTCAGCTCTGCCATAGTAGTAGCACAAAAGCAGTCATAGATAAGACATACATGAATGAGCGTGCCTGTGACTCAGTAAAATTTAAGGAAATAGGCAATGTCAGTGAAAATAGAAAAGTTCTCCCAAAATCCTTTCCTGCATAAAAGCAACAAGAAAACTGGCAAAAATTGTCCAAATAACGTTTCTCAGGACTCTGTAAATTAATCAAAAGCTGTAGCAATCTGGGAAACATTTATTCAAGAAAAATGGCTGAATCTCAGGACAGAAAGACTTATTACATTTTAAATTGTCTTACATCAGTGCTCACAACTCCAGCTGCACGTGTTCTTAAAAGAAGCTGCCCACAATCGTAGTATAAGAAATAATAATAATAAGCAGTCTGGCAGCCACTGAAGAGGGCTGAACAAGATTGGAGCTCCCTAAGTCCTGTTCTTGAAGAATTGTCATTATTTAACTGTCTGGTGGCTCCCTGGAAGAAGACCCACTCACAACGCCGTCTTTGTCTGACCCGGCTCTGAACTGGCCCAGTGTGAAAAGCTTAGGAACATTACTCCAAAATCATCAGAGATAATTGTTGAACTTGTAGCTACCTGAGACCGTAGCTAACAATTGGGGCAAACAATAGAATAACAACAAGCTTAAAAGGAAAATCTAGGGAATAAGATGTCCGTAGGAGTTTGGAAAAAACTCTGACATATTGCTGGGAGTTAAAAGACCGTGGACCTGTAGATAGTCATGCACATACTTAGGAAAGCCCTAACAAGACTCACCTGGGGCTCACCTTCAGGCTCTGTGTGAGCAGAAAATTGCCTGGCTGAATGGTTAAATGTGTGCCCCAACATACGCAGAGACCCTCCGCAAAGACTGGAGCCTTTTTGGTGCCAGGCATTAAAGGGAATCTGTGTCATATCATTAGACAGAGACATCGTTAGGCATAATAAACACAGACTTCCTAGAATTAGTTCAAAAAAGTCGATAAATAACAATAACAAAACAAAAACAAATACTGGAGAGAGAGGGAGGAAGCTGGTCTCCACAGTTGCCACGTTATATTATTTAAATGTCTAATATTTCAACAAAAAAATTGGAGCTATGCAAATAAAAAAGAAAGTATATTTCATACACAGAAAAATTAATTAAAAATGGGCCAAAGACCAAAGGGTAAAGGCTAAAACTATTACACTCTTAAAAGAAAACATCAGTGTAAATCTTTGTGACCTTGGATTAGGCAATGGATACCTGAAACTCAAGCTATGACAGGGAAGAAGTGGTAGATTGGATTTCATCAAAGCTAACAGCTTTTGTAATTCAACGTACATCATCAAAAAAGTGCAAAGACAACCCACAGAATGAGACAATGTAGTTGCAAATCAGCTATCTGATGAGGATTTAGTATCAAGAAACATAAATCTTACAACTCAACAATAAGAAGAGTAATTAATCAATGGGTACAGATCCTTAGTAGACATTTTTCCAAATAAGACATACAAATGGCCAATAAACACAGGAGAAGATGCTTAGATGCTAAACATCATTAATCATCAGGGAAATCAAATCAAAACCACAATGAGATATCACTTCCCAGCCACTAAGATGTCTATAATTAAAATCAAAAAGACAATAAAAAGTGTTGGATATAGAGTAATCATAATCCATGTACATTCCCAGTGGAAATGTAAATGTTGCAGCCACTTTGGAAAACTTTTTGGAAGTTAACAGGTAAGCATAAACAGTTTCCACATGACCCAGGCATTCTACTCCTAGATGGATAGCCAAGACGGTTGAAAACATATATCCAATGCAAACACTTGTATGCAAATGTTCATAGCAAGATTATTCAAAACCAACAGAAGAAAGCAACCCAAATGTCCATCAACTATCCGTAAATGGATAAACAAATTTGGTTTGTCAATACAGTTTAATGTTACTCAGCCATAAACAATAATGAAGCACTTATTCATGCTGCAACATGGATGAACTTTGAAAATATTATGCTAAGTGAAAGTAATCGGATGCAAAAGGCCACATATTATATGATTTAGTTTATAAGAAGTGTCTAGAATAGACCATAGAAAAAGAGGCAAAAAGTAGATTAATGGTTAGTTGCCAGGAGTAGGGGAAAAGAGAGAATGGATAGTGACTGCTAATGTGACTATAAGGTATCTTTTCAAGGTGATGAAAATATTGAATTAGAAGTAGTAGTGATGATTTCACAAATTTACAAATGCTTTTTAAACAACTGAACTGTATACTTTAAAAGAGAGAATTTTAGGATATGTAAATTATATCTCATTTTTTAGAAAAGAAAAAGTGGCAAGCCGTATTTGGCTCTTGGGCCATAGTTTACCAACACGCAAAAGAAAAGGATTTGTGTCATCTTTATTTATCCGATGTCAAAGGAAGCTGTGGGTCGGTCTTACGTAGTAAAACATCAGTAATATCTGATAAATTAATGCATGAGTGAATTAGTACAAGACATGTAGTTCCAGCTATTAAACTATTTATAACTGCTGTTATCAGATAACACGTATCTCTAATGAAGAATAGTTCCCATTATATTCATTCTGTCTTCATTCTATTCCTCATCAATGCCTTATACTCTAGCTTGTAATTGATCACTAAATTGTTAATAGTTTTTAATCAAGTCTTGCAGTTTAGGGCACTTTATATGTCTCAGCTATAAAAAGATTTAACCTTTTTAGGAGGAATCATTTCATGCTCAAAAGAAACGTCAAAAATTGATGTCACTATGGAATTGTGAATACCCCTTGTGTCTTTATCAGAAATAATAGTGCTATTTTTGGAATGACTGAAGTTGTTTTGCTGGCTTAGCTGTCACCGATTGTACATCTTTTTCTCAGCAATGTATTAGTGCTGTGGAGGATGAGAAAGCATAAAACTTTAAGGCATTTGTCTCTTTCATTCTGTCATCTCTCCCAGGTTTACAGCTTGCAATGTTAGAAACTATTCAAAGTTTATTCGGTTAAGCTACGGGGAAACACAGGTGTGTTTTTGATGAAGATAGTGGTGTAGTTGGACTAGGTGATCGTGTAGCTTACTTTCAGCTTCAGAATTCCTTCACTTCCATGTTTCAATGCTCATCTTCCTCAAAGCAGATAGTACTTATTACAGTGAACTCCCAAGCTCTCTAAAGCTCCTATATCATTATTGTTCTTCTCTTGCAAGTAAGTATTAAAGTCAGGAGATGAAAAGAAAAGGTAGACCCGGAGAGTCCCTTAAGTGAGCTGCCAGGAAATCAATGGCAGAACTTGATACAAAGTCCCTTTCTCATAGCTTCCTTCTCTGATCACTACACCACAGATCATTTTTCACACAGTATAAAGGATCCCTCCATGAGTGAAATGAAGCCACCCCCAAAGAGGACCCCATTATTAACTTAATAGGATCCCACCAAAGAATTCAATAATGGAGAACCGGAATCCAGTCCAGGAAAATACTTGATGCTGCTCCCCTGAATTGCTCTACAAAGACCATTTTATCAATCCAAAGCTGGGTGATTCCTGCTAAGGAAGAATATTTTAACAAGACCCCACTCCGTAAGTGAGATGCCAGCTCAGATCTAGAACCATAAATCCTATACTTCCTATAGTTTAGTTCAATAGGAATTTATTTTGAGTCTGTCAAGGGCCCTGCACATGCCGGATGCTATGTGCAATGCAAGAGATGTGCAAGGTATCACCTCCACCTTCTGAAAGCTCCAGTAGTTCACTATGAGCCTGGCTCGTTCATGCCAGCGGAGTCTGACTTGAGCCGAGCATGGTGAGTGCTGACCATCTCAAATATCCCCTGCCTTCACGGGAAGACAAAGCCAATCCTTTTTAGAAGCTTGCATGTTTCTTTATTCAAGACATCCATAATTGGAATGGGGAAATGGGGTAATACGGTCCCATTACTAGCATCTGTGTTCAGAGATCAGAAATTTAGAAATGAGAGAATTTTGAAATCATATAAATCTAAAAATATAGAAGGCTCTGAATTCATTTGGATATCTACTTCCAAATCTTGGGACCAGAGTACAATTATAAGCAGTTAGATTTGAATTATTAATGCGGAATATTAAAATTCCTGTAAAATTAATTCTAAAGAGGGCAAAACTTTTAGCTTCCTGGTTTGGTCTAGGTGTGTGCTCTTCAGGAAGAATGCTTAGAGAAATATTTCTGCACTCATTCATATTTATGCCAATATACATCTATTTAGCACAAAGTATGAACCAGGGAAACAAAATAACTTTATACCCTATTATTTATTTTGGTGGGGCAGAGAGGGTTATTTGCACAAAATATGATTTCGGGAATCCTTAAGTACAGGTCCCACAAAGGCTGCTGTTGGTTGCACACGCACAGATGTATTTCTGTTTTAACTGTTTATCCGGGCCAACTTTGTAGAAACATGTCCACTTTATTGTAAATGGGTTAACTGATCATTCTGTTGCACATTTTCAGACCTTCACTCTCAGGTTTTTCAAATAACGTGTGTTTTGCAAGTACCCAGGAATAGGTCCATTATTTGTGTTGCATATAGTAATACTTGCCCTTGTTACACATGATTTCTGCCTTACCATCAGCTGTCTTCCCTTTGGTCAAAATAAACTTTACTAAAATGGAGGCCAGGTAAGGTCTTCCTTAAACGATCATTTTCCTGCAGCAATCATCTGTTTTTCTTTCATGAAGAACCAAAAAGGTCTGCCTCCGTCCTTCTCTCTTCCTCACTGTCTGCCTCAGAGGAAGAGTGTTTGCAACAAGATACTCTTTATTCCATAAGGCAGCAGCTTCCAATTAGTCCCTAATAAGAGTCTCCGACTGATGAAACTGGGGTGGAAATCGGAGCCAGGATCCCAATTTATCACCATGTAAGTGAATGGCAGGGATTCCATTATCCAATCAATCTTGCCTCTCAGTTCTGCAAAGGTCAGGCTGTGCTATCCTGGGTATAAAACATCACGTGTGGCTCTATGTTTCACTTTAACTTTGTCCCCGACATATTGGGTTTGTTATGGGAGGACTCATACTAAGAGTTCATATTTTAAAAACCCATTTTGTGCTGTGCCTGGCCTTGGATTTAACAGGGAAAACTGTTAGAGCACAATGCAGTCTGAGAACTGCTGCTTTATACATTTATGTACAGAAGAAAAAGATCACTCTGTGTGTGTGTGTGTGTGTGTGTGTGTGTGTGTGTGTGTACACACACATAATCTCTTTGTGCAAAAAGTCTCTTTAGGGACATTTTATAATTATTTTCTTCTCTGGCTCCAACCTATAAGGAATTAATAATTGTATTTTTTGTTGGATAAAAAGATACAGTGATCGCCTCTCTTCCTGCCTGTTATGATAGGATCATTTAGAAATTAGCCAAATTAGAAATGGAGTCTGCAGTCAGCAATTCTTATGCTGTTCCTTCTTTTTAAATTGGTTTTACTAAACAGAAAAATGACCATCATTTTCTTTATTTTTTTTTATTTAAGTTTTTGATGGCTCCTTTTGTTCTCTTTGACTTTCGGATTGACTTTGAAATAATGCTATATGAGAACTCTGATACATTTCAGAGTAAGGTTTATTGGTGGTAATGATTAAAAGACTATAGCCTGATGGGCCTGGAGCTCTCATTGCATGTGCAACACCAATTATGAGGCTTTCCTCTTGCTCGTGGTGCTGGAAGTCAGTTTTGTGCTTGCCTACTGTGAGTATTGGTTAAGTTCTGAGCAAACCTTCCAAAGACCAGGTTGCTTTTCAGATCATACACAGCATCAGATTTATCCCGACTAAGCCAACTTAAGACAAAATAAGATGGTAAATATGTCATGAAAAGTTTTCTGGGCAAATACCCGAGAGTTTCTGCTGTTCTGCTCATTAGCAATACTCCCTGGAATTTAGGGCTTTTGGGAAACTGATGCCTTGTCTTTTTCTTCACAATTCTCTTGGTGAAAAGAGGAAGCTTTCATGTGTCCCTACATTCTAGAATACACTAATCTTAAATGATTTCAAAAAGTAGCACTGATGTTTGGGTTGTCTCTTTCATTTTCACTTCCAAATCCTGGTGTCCCTTCTTCCTCGTCCTGTTGAAAGCTTTGTGGAAATAACAGTTACGAAGATCATTATTCCCAAACTCTACCTTCCCACTGGGACTGCTGCCACTTCTGCCTGGCTCAGAGCTCTCCTGCACTTTCATCTCCCTCCTGTTTGAGGTGACTAATGTTCCCCAAATTTTATTTGGAATATGTCTCTTGATAATAAAGCTCAGAAATTTTACTGGCTCCCATTGTCTACAAATAAAATTCTACCTAATCACATTTTCCCATTTACTTACCCCAGCTAGTTGCAGTCTCCAGGCTTCATCTCCTATGTACTGGGGCCCCTGTGTACATTTTATGAGAATTATATTTACATTTTGGTTTGTTTGCCTGATTACCAAATCTCTCATCCAAAGTAGTTCCTATTAGATTATCCTAACTAGGGCTATTCTTTATGCATTTGTATTTGAGCATCTGGCCACGGAAACATAGGATTTTTCTTGCCTAAGGGGTGTGCAACTTAGACGAAACTGTTTCTTTATACAATAACATTTTTTATCATCCAAATTATATTGATTTCCTAGGCACGTTTTCATAGGCTTCTTGCATTTAGTGAGTGGAGAAACAGTTGCATGTATCCTAGAGTATAGGGATAGCATGATGGTCTCAACTACTGAGAGTAAGTGGGAGGCTACCTGTACAAGATTCTGTCCCAGCAAAGGCCAATAAGGAAACTAAAGACTTTCCCCCAAGCTTTCACTTCTGTTTGACACTTAGATAATGCGTTGCAAGCCTCAGGCCAAACTCCTCCTCCCTTTCCTGATAAACCCTAAACAGTACCATATACCCTTCTGATTTAGATATCCATAGGATATCTGTTTCTAAAAACTGAGATCTGTTCATCTCTATTTTATGCCTCTAACTTGTAAAACTTTTATTACCTGCCAGAAGGCAGGAGTTTCCATTTCAGACTCTTGTCTATAGAGAATGAAAGCCGCTTTTCTTCCCTGATTTCTGGTGGTCATATTCTATGACCCAGATAAGTGACAAACTCACTCACTTTCTCTGTCTTTCTCTCCATCCATCTATCCATCTATTTATCGTATCTTTGCACCAGACTCCTATACAGTATCTCATATATAGTAAGGGCAGACATGTTGTTTTTTTTCTCTAGTCAGGTTTCCATGGTGCAATCTAACACTTTGAGACACACACCTCTTTTTAAAATTTTTAATAAATTTTTATTGTGGTAAAAATACTTAATATGAGATCCAACCTCTCAAAAAATGTTTCAGTTTATAGTACAGTATTTGTTATCCATAAGCACAGTGTTGTATGCAGGGCTCTAGAATTTATCCATCTTGCATAATTGAAATTTTATACCCATTATTTAACATCTCCCCGTTTCCCTCTCCCTCAGCCCCTGACAACCACCATTCTAGTCTTTGCTTCAGTGAGTTGACCATTTGAGATACCTCATATAAGTGGACTCATGTAGTATTAGTCCTTCTGTAATTAGCTTATTTCACATAATGTCCTGAAGGTTCATTCATAACCTCTTTTCTGAAGGGCTATTAGTTCAACTCTTCCAGAGTTTTCTGGAAGTACGCATGATATCGGCATGGGGAGGTGGTGTTTTCCCTCCACTTCAGTGTGACTGATAACTGCAACCTGTTCTATGAAAATCCAGTGGACCACCATGACAATAGTCCCTGGCATGCTAAGAGCAATCTACAAAATCCCATCTGATTTCTTATCATAACACAACATGGCAGTGGATGGCATCTCCCAGGGTGTGGGAAAAGTCAGTCCAACTCTGGAGTGAGTTTCCCCCTCTTATTCTATCTTTTATGCTTGTTTACGTAGTGCTGAGGTACAGAGTGTGGGCTTTATATTTCAACTTGCCCTAGCTTGTCTACGTCAATATGTTCCCTCAGTTCTGTACCACATATCAGGTGCAGAGGGAGTCCGATCAGTGCCCGTGTGTGTGTGTGTGTGTGTGTGTGTGTGTGTGTGTGTGCGCGTGTGTGTGCTTTACTGTAGAATGTCATACACTGTGTAGGATCTCCACAATCATCCCTTTTTCTGACTGTCTATTACCATGCAGTTCACTTTAAGACACTGGTTTCATGGTCACTTCAATCATGCACAATAAGAAATGTAAATCTGGGGGCGCCTGGGTGGTGTAGTCGTTAAGCCTCTGCCTTCGGCTCAGGGCATGATCCCGGCATTATGGGATCGAGCCCCACATCTGGCTCCTCTGCTGGAAGCCTGCTTCTTCCTCTCCCACTCCCCCTGCTTGTGTTCCGTCTCTCGCTGGCTGTCTCTATCTCTGTCAAATAAATAAATAAAATTAAAAAAAAAAAGAAATGTAAATCTGTTACCAAGGAAATATAGTATGATGGATTAAAAAAAAAAACTAAGGAATTGTTATTTGTTTGCCTACAAATAATCTAAACTCCGTTAGCACAGATAACTGAGCTTTAACCACGGTCTTTTACATGAGGACTTGGTGGGTCCCCAACATTGAATACCCTCTGTAAAGTTCAGGCCATGTGTAATATCCTCGAAGGAGGCAGGAGACATGGGGAAGGGGAGGAAGTATATGCATGACTTGGGGCCCTACTTATTCAGCCTTTGTACCCATACCAATCTCCACCCCTATCCCCACTGTGAGGAGGAAAATAGGACTGCGTGAATGCCCGAGCTGGCTTAGCTGTGAGTGGATATTCATCTTGATTCTGATGATGCTGTGCTTAAAAAATCATCAGTGGTATTCAGACTGGAGGTAAGGGGTTAAGTGCTTTAGACCATTAAAAAATGAAGGGGTAAAAAAAAAATCTGGAGTTCAGACGTTCTCAGTAAGAAATATTCTTCCATATTCACTTTAGCAAAAGGCTATTCTGTACAAGATATCTTCTATCAAAATAGAAACAGTAATGTGATTTTAAGGCATAGCCTCATTGTTAGTCTTTTTTTTTTTTTTTTTTTTGTNTTTTTGGTATGTAAAGGCAGTAGTTCCCTGAGTTTTTGTTGTAAGGATCTTGCACTCTTAGCCAGCCTGGATAGAGAAACTTGCTAATGAGCAATTTCAAATTTAGCAGTGCTTTCAAGTTAAATTAAAACTTCATTAATCACAACATTGCCTGCATTCATTTGACGAGGGGTGGTGCAGTATGTCTGAGGTTATATTATTCACTGAGACTACAGACAAGGTTTGGTAGGGGAACGCATTTACGGGCCCCTCGATACAGTGCTGCAGTTATCAGCGTCTGTACGTCTAGCTCAGAACCTGCTGTTCTGTTAGAGGATGAGGAATGTAGCCACCTCCATTACTTTTCTAAAAACTTCCCGCGGGCTTTACAGCTCAACAATTTGCCTCCAAATTTTGCAAATAAGACTCATTCACCATTATGAGGTTTGTTTTGAGATCTTTCAGTATGAAAACTGAAAAGAAAACATATGATGCATATTTGAAAGCACTGGTGAATCTCAAAAACCAGGCATAGTGATAAGCTCAGGGCATGCTCAGGAAATCTTTTCAACTGCTGTGTAGCTAGAGAAGCTACCGTGAGAAAATGTCTTGGAAGAGGAAGACAGCCAAGTCTAAGGACTTGAACATTGAGGCTGGAACTGACAGTTGCCCACCTCGCAAGTATGGATCGCTTTATTCATGACTTCCAGGAAAAAGCCTGACTCCAATGCTGCCTTGAGCAACACATTGCACAAACGATAGGCTTGATGGTTTTCCCACAGATACCAATTTAAAGCAGTTGTGGAATTTTTTAACCCCTCATTCACGCAAAGAATTGCAACCATCTAAAAGTCTCAGGCCTGTTCTTGCTTTAAAAATGGAAGTTGGTTTTCTGAGATACTTCTGGTTTTTTGAAATTATGAAAAGAGACTCCGTACCTGGAAGCCTTGGGAGGAATTGCTTGTGCATTTATATATATATATATATATATATATATATATATATATATGTATATATATGTGTGTGTGTATATATAGTAAAAGTCATCATCTAGTATACAGACATCTTTGAAAATGCTGTTCTTGGTTTTCCCTTTCTAGGAATTTGTAAATATTAGCATTATCTTCCTCATTGAAAAGATACTGTCAGAGCATGGCAATGTGCCCAAACAAGCTAACCAGGCAAAATCCACACACTGTTTGCATCAGCAGACTAGAATTCTAAATTCATCTCAGTTTGAGCACCAGCCTAGTCATTCATCCTCCATGAATGACTAACTGAGCATCTTCAAGTTTTATTTATTTTTACCTAGAAATAGGGATTCTGCTAACCTTGTATAACTCAAATGGTCCTGATGATTGAGACCTGAGACATGAAATATCTTATATAATCTATAAAGTTCTACACAGCATTATATGGTGTCATCAATAACCAGCGGCCAGTGATGGGCACATTGTAAAGCATGTGGGTGCAGTTGCATGAGGACTGAACTTTAGCACCACATGTATTACATTGAGTACAGACAGGTATGAATGCATAATTAACACAAATGGAAGCAAAAGTTTATTTGGGTAAATGTGATACTTTCCAGTCATTCATAATGGCAGAGTGCATAAATTTGTGGCTGACTGAATGAGATAAGGGGGCAAAATTTGGTTAAGTTGAGAGAGGGTATAGTATAGAGGACCCTTCTGAAGGGAAATTGTGAACCCTGGAGGAGGAAAGAGAGGAAACAGACAAGTAGAGAAGGGCTGGTGGGAAAGTTCTTTGAATTAAGAGATGAGGGTCCTAGACTCTCCCTAGACTTTGTATATCTTATGTTAAAATCTCACAACATTTGGGGGAGAATGGAACCCATAGAGCTTTATTGATACTCACCACTCCCAGAAGACCACTTCCTCTCACGTTACAATGGTACAGACCCTGGCTTGGATTTGTAGGAATTTCTGGTCCTAGATGGGGTTTTGAACTAATTGTCAAGTTCTACTAAGTAACTGCAGTGCCTAGCATGGAAGTCTCCAGCCTGAAGATTTCTGTATGTTTGTTGACTGGCAACTTCACTGGAGCAAAGTTTTTACTACAGAAAATTGGAAGTCATGAGTTTTCCTTTATTTTTATTTTTATTGTGGGTAGTTTGTTTGCTTTATTTGAGCCCTTGAACCCTAGGATTCTGATATGCAGTAATGACATCTGCTGACTCCAGAGAGACCCTGCTTTCGAGTTTATGCCAAGGAAGTCTGTCTATAGTTGGAGACGAGTATCAGAAAATAGTACTTAATTAAAATGATCAATTACAATAAGCAGAGACTTACTTAATAAATATTAAAAGACTGACTCAATGAATGAGTTTATGATATGACTCTGTAACTAGCAAAATTATAAAAACACAATTCCCCACTGAAGAAGTAATAAATAGAACTCATTACTAAGAGAATGAAATGTTGCCTCTCTCCAAGGATTTAGATTTTTCAGTGGCATTTTTAGCGTCTACGGTCCTATTAAACCCTGTTATTTTCTTCCTAATTTGTGCCATTTAGGAATGATTTTCATTTAACTTTCCCATGGCTCATTTCTCTCCTTCAGAACATTTCCATACGATTCCTTGATAAAGTCCATGCTTTAACATATTTCCATTATAAAACTGTAATAAGCACCAACTAAATAGCAATATGAAATAGCCAGAACATAAAGGACTGACAGAAGAAATTGGCCAGCTGGGTAGTTAATTTTTATTCTTGAATGCCTGCTGCACTTTTTGCCTCTTTTGGTTGTTTTCAATCCTCTCTCTAAGATTCCATGCCTAATGGACAAGGACTCTAAGGAAACAGTTCTCACAATTCTTAAGGAACAGCCTTTCTTTCCCATAATGAAATCATCAAGCAGCACCTTTTGATGACATAGCGATCGCTCTTCTTCACCCCAGCCCCATAATGGAAAGAAAAGGTTTTTGGTTTGGCTTCCTCTTACTGTCCTTTGGGCTTTGTAAAATAACCCTTACACGTTCTGTTTGGGGCCTGTGTTTGCTAGAGAATTGTGTGAAGGTCATTTAGCAACTTGGACCCCTTTCGATTCAGCCAGTACTTAATAAACCCACTCCATCCCCCATGTCTTGTGAAATACAGACATCATAGAAATCATGGAAACTTAGTTTCCACCTGCCTAAGACTCAAGAGTTTTTAAGAAGTCACCTACACAAATGCTGCTTGTCCAGTTCTGACTTTGGTTAGGGCTAGAAGCATCCTTAGGTGTGAAAATACAAATTGTGTTTCTTGAGCTTATTTTCTCAGTTTTATTTAAAGTAAAAAGTAGACTTATTATATAAAGTAAAAAGTAGACTTTAAGACCAAGGTGAGAAAAAGAGCTAAAATAGTGTGAGAAATAGGAAAGGGTTAAGAGTTAAATGTGTCTGCTCCCCCAGCAACACACAATGAGGTTCTAACCACCAGCACTGTCTCAACCCCTGTACATGTGCATCCTGATGTTGTAATTTGGCTACAAGTCGGCTTAAAACTGAGACTGTCACTGAGTACCAAAAACACGTCAACTAGGAGTCATGGGAAAAGCTGTGTGGAAGTGGTGGGGTTTACTTGGGCTTTGAAGGAAGGGTAGGGGTTTATCAGCTAGAAATAACAGTATGAGCGATATTGAAATAGCAAAAAATCAAGTACATCCATGTGAATCTTTTTTTAAGTGGTACTATTTTTTTACCCATTAGTTAAAAGGGTGGGTCAACATCTTCCTACATAGATATGCTCCCTACCTTCCAACAGCTTTTCACTGAGGTTAGCTACTCGGCTTAGGTGTAGATTGCAAAGCATCAAGAGTAAAAATAGTCAATCAAATATACAATCAGACATTCAAATGTGTATATCAAAGCAACATGCAACTACACAGGTTTTCATTTTTCTGTCTTTGGGCTTTATGTAGGAGTAGGGTAGAAATGTAAGCTCTGCTTAGTATTGATAGCTTTAGAAAAAATAGGTCCCTCTCAAGATATTCCATCCGTTTGCTCTCAAATTCACACATGAGGTATGGGAAAATACTTCTTTAATTAATATTTCCATCTACTCTCTGTTTGTACAAAGTGCTTTGGCAGATTTTCATGTATCTCATATGAAAGCCAAAGAACTTTATTTAAATTATCTGATACATGTTGAAAAGTTTACACAACGAGCCCACAAATTCAGTTCAGTCTTCATTTTTGTGATAGAGTGGAGTTGGCTAAACCCTCAGCTGTCATCAGCTCACTTTCCAGGTGTCTATTCCATTGGGGTCATGTCTTTCCATTTTTATAGATTTTTCTCTTACCTCTACCATGCTAGGAGTCGGGCAGTCTTTTCTCCCTTACAAGTTATTACCTCCTTATTCTAATGTAGGTTCTGCTTCCAAAACCTTTCATTCCATTCTTGGCAGCATTCACAGCATGAAATGTGCTTTTTTTTTTTTTATTACTTAATTCCTTACTTTCCTATGCTCATTTCCACTTCTATTTTCCCATCTCCTTTCATTCGGCCCTCACATATTTTTCACTTTGTGGTTTTCCTTTTCCTTGTGTCCTTTACATGAGAGAGCCAAATAGAACCCCACGGTTAAAAATAGTTTCTAACATTATTTGTGATTCCTAAGATGTAGTCTCACAAATAACCTTTTCTCATTTGATTTCCATCTAACATGCTGACAGTGCTCCAATCTTGTTTTCTGATTATCCCATTACATACTGCTTTCCCTCGCATTTAGTGGGAACCTGCAAGTAATGGTTCTGTTTGTATAGCACTGCCTAGTCATCATTTACAATTTTGGGGAATTAGAAAGACAGTGGGAGAAAAGAACTCGAGCTTAAGTTCTTATTTAAACGGAAAAGCATTAATTAACTATTTTGGTAATAGGTTGAATCAGTCTTCATCAGCATGCCATACTAGAGCCATCTTTGTGACCTAGAGTAACCTATCATGCAATGAAACATTTTCTTACTGAGGGAGAGCACTGTGCTCTATATTGAGTAATGCATTTTAAGTTCAGTTTTAAAAAGGGAGGCAAACTCAATTGACTACCCAATGGGATACAATTTCAGGAAAAAAGTCATCACAAACAAGTGCATGGGAAGTAACCTAAGAATTCATTTACTGTAATCATTGTTTTTACCATAAATTTGTAAATATTCATAGTCAGTAATCATGCCCAGCCTCTAACAGTCTAGCGGTGTTTGTCTTCTCTCTCTCTCTCTCTCTCTCTCTCTCTCTCTCTCTCTCTGTGTGTGTGTGTGTGTGTGTGTTATAGCTATGCTCTGAAAACATCCTACAAATAGCTGAATTCATAGGAAGCCACAATACCCAGGAGGCTAAATGATTACGTGTTAGCATTGATCATTTGGGAGCATAAAAAGAAATTTCCGGTGCAAATAATACCACTTTTCTTATGCATTCTAAGGACCTCTTATATTCAAGAGTAAATCTTCCTTACATATATTTGTTTCAATTGATATCTTAAAGTACATCTGAGAATACAGTATGCCATATAATTGAGAGCTGGACCATCTAATAGATGCTGTGTGAGGTCTTTGAGGAAATGAAATGGTAATGGAATTCCTATTCTCGGTAGTAGGAAATGACTGTCCTTTGTTCTCCTCTGTGAAGGCATACCATCATGTCTTAGTTGATTTCCCCCGTATGTTTCTTTAGGCAAGTCAGTAATTTCAGAGAAGCCAAATACATCTTGCTTTTTGGGAGTGTAATTTGGCTGTTTTAGCCAGAGTATAGTTCTTGGGTTATGTTCATCAGGCATTACTAAAAGATAGGCTCTTTTTATATAACTTGGATAGTTCCACATAATTTTTTTTTCCTTTCCTCTTCTTTATAGGTGCATGAGGCAGTCCCATGCTACAGTGAATGCAATCAGTATTCCTGGGTTGTAGAACACTGGTCTCCATGCAAAATCCACAATGAGCTGAGGTCTCTGCGCTGTGGAGGAGGAATGCAATCTAGGAAAATCAGGTGTGTGGAAATGGAGGCATTTGGGAAATGGGGTAGTGGAACTTATATATTTTTATAAAAAACCAGAGTGTTGTTTATCCAAGTGCACTCTGATCTCCATACCGCATACTCTGGGTTTTGCTCATCATTAAGTTTCTGTAGAAGTACTTGTGCCTTAACTGCCATGTGTACATTGGGATTTCCTCTGCAGTGCAGTCACAATCCCTATGGTTCCCTGCAAATGACTTCAGTGGGAAAGCTAACTGCATGGAGCAGGCTGGCATTCTTTCACTGATTCATAGCCATAACTATTAACAAATCAGGAGATTTTGGCTGTGATAGTATGTCTCTTTTTTGCCCTATGGGTAGTGTAGTTGATGGGCATTATCTTATTTTTGAATGTCAGTACATTGAAAGGTCAATTTAAACCCTCACTATTGGTCTTGGAACCTACAGTCTGAGAATACTTATGAACCATAGTGATGAATTTTAATACAAAAAGAGCACACCCCTGAAAGAAATTAGTGAATTCTGGGTTATTTACAGAGGGATCTTGTTTAAGTTTTTGTTTTGTAAATACAGCAGTAATAAGCAAAGGAAACACTTGGTCCGAGTTTGTCAAAATGGCATATTTAAAAATGATTTGAAAAAAAATTTCTTTACCAACTGAGGATAATGGTAATAAATATTGGACCAAATAAGTGAAAACTAAAATATTAATGATAAACAATGGTTAGTATGTTAAATCAAGAAGAAAATATAGTTTAGTCAACTATTCAATTGCATGAGCACAAGAGTATCATTTCATGAGATTTAGGAAGCTCAGTTTCAAATGGACAGACAGTTCTCAAATCCTGTAACTCCCTGTGGAGTTAACTGTTAGACTCAAGTCAGTTGCTAAGGCAGAGCCTCTTATATATGTTGATTGTTCTTCAATATTGGTGAACTTAATGTATTCAGTAATTCGGTATATACCCACCATTTCTGAGACTTAGTCCCAGTGCTGCAAAATCACTGTTAGCCATGTTGGAAGAAGTAGTTATTGGTGAAACTATCACCAACCCAAGCAAATGGCTAATAGACAAATTGTCTTTCTTTCACTTTGTTCATTCCCCTTTCCTCTGGGGACTAGTGCGCTCACGCTGTCCCAGACTTTTTTCTCTTCAAAATCTATGTTTCCTGTGTCTTGTTCTCATGGTTTTAAGAAATGACTGATCAGCCTAGCTTATCAAGTAACAAGGAGATGAGCTGTGGTACCTCCCACTGTCATCCCACCCAGGCCTCTTAGCAGTACTAAAGCAAAATCTCAGGAGAGAAAGGAAAGGTTTAAGAGAATAAATTGCTACCGACAGAATTATGGCAGGCTGACTGAGGAAAAACATACTTAAAAAAGAAGGCCTTTAAGCCATACTTCTCAGCTCAAACTTACAGAGCTTGGTATAATACAAATAGCTACTGAATACCACTCTGTTATGAGGTGAATTGCATTCCCCAAAAATCTATGTATTGTAGTCCTAACCTTCAGTACCTCAAAATAAGACTATATTTGGAGATAGGCTTTTTAAAGAGGTAATTAATGTTAATGAGGTCATTGAGATGGGCCCTAATCCAATCTAATTCATGTCCTTATAAAAAGAGGAGATTAGGACACCGTGGCACAGAGAGGGAAGAGCATGTAAAGACACAGGGAGTGTAATCATCAAGACAGTATAGTACTGGCAAAAAAACAGACACATAGGTTAATGGAACACAATAGAGAACCCAGAAATGGACCCTCAACCCTATGTTCAACTAATCTTCAACAAAGCAGGAAAGAATATCCAATGGAAAAAGGACAGTCTCTTCAATAAATAGTGCTGGGAAAACTGGCCAGCCACACATAGAAGAATGAAACTGGACCATTCTCTTACTCCATACAGAGAGATAAACTCAAAATGGATGAAAGATCTAAATGTGAGACAGGAATCCATCAAAATCCTAGAGGAGAACACAGGCAGCAACCTCTTCGACCTCAGCCATGGCAACTTCTTGCTAGACATGTCTCTAAAGGCAAGGGAAACAAAAGCAAAAATGAACTATGGGGACTTCAACAAGATAAAAAGCTTCTGCACGGCAAAGGAAACAGTCAACAAAACTAAAAGGCAACCTACGGAATGGGAGAAGATATTTGCAAATGACATATCAGATAAATGGCTGGCATCCAAGATCTATAAAGAACTTATCAAACTCAACACCCAAGAAACAAATAATCCAGTCAAGAAATGGGCAGAAGACATGAACAGACATTTCTCCAAAAAAGACATACAAATGGCCAACAGACACATGAAAAAAATGTTCCTCATTATTCAGCATTAGGGAAATACAACTCAAAACCACAATGAGATACCACCCCACTNGAAACAGTCAACAAAACTAAAAGGCAACCTACGGAATGGGAGAAGATATTTGCAAATGACATATCAGATAAATGGCTGGCATCCAAGATCTATAAAGAACTTATCAAACTCAACACCCAAGAAACAAATAATCCAGTCAAGAAATGGGCAGAAGACATGAACAGACATTTCTCCAAAAAAGACATACAAATGGCCAACAGACACATGAAAAAAATGTTCCTCATTATTCAGCATTAGGGAAATACAACTCAAAACCACAATGAGATACCACCCCACTCCAGTCAGAATGGCTAAAATTAACAAGTCAGGAAACAACAAATGTTGGCAAGGATGCAGAGAAAGGGGAATCCTCTTACACTCTTGGAAGGAATGCAAGCTGGTTCAGCCACTCTGGAAAACAGTATGGAGGTCCCTCAAGAAGTTAAAAATAGAGCTACCTTATAACCCAGCAGTTACTAGGTATTTACCCCAAAGATACAAATTTATTGATCCGAAGGGGCACCTGCACCCCAATGTTCATAGTAGCCATGTCCACAATAGCCAAACTGTGGAAAGAGCCGAGATGTTCATCAATAGATGAATGGATAAAGATACACCCACACACACGCATACACACACATACACACACACACACGATGGACTATTACTCAGCCATCAGAAAGGATGAATACTTACCATATACATCAACATGGATGGAACTGGAGTGTATTATGCTGAGCAAAATAAGTCAATCAGAGAAAGACAATTATTATATGGTTTCACTCATATGGATTATAAAAAATAGCACAGAGGATCATAGGGGAAGGGAGGGAAAACTAGGAAGTCATCAGAGAGGGAGAAAAACTATGAGAGACTCTTAACTATAGGAAACAAGTTGAGGGTTGCTGGAGGGAAGGTGGGTGGGGGCATGGGGTAATTTGGTGATGGGTATTAAGGAGGGCATGTGATGTGATGAGCACTGGGTGTTATATGCAACTGATGAATTATTGAACATTACATCTGAAACTAATGATGTACTATATGTTGGCTAATTGAATTTAAATAAAAAATTAAAAAAAGAAGACAGTTTATCAGCCATCTACAAGTCAAGGAGAGAGGTCTCAGCAGATACCAACCTTTCCAGCACCTTGATCTCAGACTTAGGGCCTCAAGAATTGTGAAAAATAATTTTCTATTGTTTAAGGCACCTAGTCTGTAATATTTTGTTGTATGCTTAATGTGTATGATCACATTTAAATATGTGAAGCAGATTATCTAGGTATCTTGCATTCCAAACCATTATTGACCTTCATAACACTGTTATAATGAATAAAATAGCTTATCCTTCTCTTTCTTGAAACTTGCAAGCTGGAAGACACCTTCATGGTTCATCTTGGATTGCAATAATTTATTAATTCAAAAAATATTCCATGTATCAAGCAGTCTAAGCACTGGGGATAAAAAAATGAACAAAAAAAGTTCCTATCCTCAAATAACTTATAGCAGCAGAGAAAAAGACAAACACATAAATATAATGAAATGTCTTTGCTATGAAATGCCAAGAAAAAAATAAAATTTAGCTGGACTGATGGGGGATACTGTTTTGGAGAGGTTGGCCAGCAAAATATCCAAACAGAGATCTGAATAAAATGAGAGACCTGAATGAATATAAAAGATCTGTAGAAAGAAATCCCAGGGAGAAAGGGTATCCAAAGCAGAGACCTTCTTGGCTTGTTATAACAAGATGAATAAGAAGGTGTCCTGTATAGCTGATGCCAGTACTCAAATCATACAATCTTCTAAAATGAGGTAAAAGGATTTTTTTTTCTAACTGCCACTTGAAGCCATGAAATGTTCGAGACAGAGGAAATGACATAGTCTTATTTACATTTGAAAGGACCTTGTCAGATGTAGAGAAGGTATTTTGGGGTATATAAATAGAAGCAGAGATGAAGGTTTCAAAGACATTCAAGTATTCCAGGTGGGAGACCCTGATGGTTGGACTGGGCTTGGTAATAATGAAGGTGGTGAGAAGGTCACATTTGGACTATATTTGGAAGGTACAAACCACACACAGGATTTATTTATAAAGTGATTGTAGAGGAAATGACATAGTCTTATTTACATTTGAAAGGACCTTGTCAGATGTAGAGAAGGTATTTTGGGGTATATAAATAGAAGCAGAGATGAAGGTTTCAAAGACATTCAAGTATTCCAGGTGGGAGACCCTGATGGTTGGACTGGGCTTGGTAATAATGAAGGTGGTGAGAAGGTCACATTTGGACTATATTTGGAAGGTACAAACCACACACAGGATTTATTTATAAAGTGATTGTAGAATGTGGAAGAAAGAAAAGCATCAAAGAAGACCGCTAGGTTTAGTGCCTAACAATCATAGGAATGATGGTGCCATTTGTTGAGATGAGGAATATTAGAAGCAAGTTTGAGAGAGAAAATCAAAAGCTAGCTTTTGAACACATTAAATTTGCCTTCCAACTGTGACAATACGGACTGGAGTTCAGAGAGAGACAGTGGTATAAATTTGGGCATCAACAGCTTATACATTTGATATATATTGATAAGAAAAGACATAAGAAATTGAGCCCTGGGAACTCCAATATTCATAGGTGATAGCAAAGAGAAGGCTCTACAAATGAGACTGAGCAAGAGAATAAGGAAAACCAAGAAAATGGGAAGGCAAGAGGGCTTTTCAAGAAAAAGCCAGCCATCAGTTGTTTCAAATGTTCTCAGAAATTTACTAAGATGACCATTGACCGTTGAGTTTGGCAATGGGGAGTATGTTAATGATCCAGAGAAGAGGTTTCTCTGGAATGGTAACAAAAGTGTGATTAAACGAAATTATACTCGTGAAGGAAGTGGGGGGAAGGCTGTGGGAATAGCAAAATATGCTTCAAAGCAGTTTTGCACTGAGTTTTGAGTAGAAATGAGGTGACAATTGAAAGAACATATGGAATGGAAATTGATGATGTAGGATAGGTAACTGCAGGGGCATTTTCATTTGAGAACATTTTCAATTTCAGTCTTTTTTTTTTAATGTTTTTTTATTATATTGTGTTAGTCACCATACAGTACATCCCTGGTTTTTGATGTAAAGTTTGATGCTTCATTAGTTGCGTATAACACCCAGTGCACCATGCAATACATGCCCTCCTTACTACCCATCACCAGTCTAACCCATTCCCCCACCCCCCTCCCCCCTGAAGCCCTCAGTGTTTCTCAGAGTCCATAGTCTCTCATGCTTCTTTTTTTCTGGGCCAAGACTAAAAGCAAGAAAACTATGCTAAAAACCACTTTTTCATTCCCTCTGTATGGTGGATGTCTTTATTAGGACAGTAAAAGTTAGAACAAAAGTTCTGACTATAAATTTACATTTTCCCTTTTTACACTTTCCCTTTTTCCCTTTTTCATTTCTCATAGTCCATAGTCTCTCATGCTTCACTCCCCCTTCTGATTACCCCTCCTTTCTTTATCCCTTTCTTCCCCTGCCGATCTTCCTAATTTCAGTCTTTTTAAGTCTTTACTCTTCGGCTTGTCGGAATCCCCAGAAAAGTCTTTTCATAAATCATGCATGAAGTAGATCATCCTAGCAGCCAGTGTTTTGGGAACCTAATGGAAGAAGGTTGTTGATGTAGTAGACAGAATTGTGCCCCCCCCCCAAAGATGTTCACATTCTCATCCTTGAAATCTGTGAATCTGTTACCTTATATAGCAAAAGGGACTTTGCAAATGTGATTAGGTTGGGATTTTGAGCTGGGAAGATATTTCTGAATTGTCTGGGCAGGGACAGTTTATTCACAAGGGTTCTTAAACATGGAAGAGGAAATGGGAGAGAATGAGGAAAATGTGGTCACAGATGCAAGTCTGTTGGTTTTGAAGATGGAGAATGGGGCCATGCCCAGGGAATGCGGGTGGCTCCTGGAATCTGGAAAAAGGTAAGGAAGTGGTATCTCCTCTAGAGCCTCCAGAAAGCAACCCAGCTCTACTAAAGCACTAATGTTAGCTTTGTGGGATCCATGTTGGATTTCTATACTACAGAATCTATTACTACAAAATAATAAAATAATAATATTCATTCTTTAAACCACTAGGTTTGTGAATATTCTTCCAGTGTGTTAACTGTACTTAAACCCTTGTTTTCAATATGATATTCTCATCCTTAAGTGAGCCATGTGTTCTCCAGTCCAAAGAATGACTCTTTTTGTGACCCTCTCCAGATAATAAACCTTCAGTTA
Source organism: Ailuropoda melanoleuca (assembly GCF_002007445.2). NCBI lineage: Eukaryota > Metazoa > Chordata > Mammalia > Carnivora > Ursidae > Ailuropoda > Ailuropoda melanoleuca. Next base: position 109,962,893 of record NC_048219.1, read on the forward strand.
CCTCTGGGGTGGGGGCATCACCTAGCCCTGTGGATTGTGGGAGATCCAAGGGCCCAGGTACTTCTTAAACATACTTTCAGTAAATCTTCCAGTTTTTCAGCGTCACCTTCAACCACATTTCCAGAAGTACTCAGTGCCACAAGTTCCTGATTTTTTTATGTGTTCTGTGGTGTAAATGGAGTTACTTTCTTTGTTTCCCCTCGAAGTCTTAGTATTTCATCTGTCTTGGTATGCTAAGTGAGTTACCTCTGGTTCATTTATTTTCCATTTGTTGTCTTTGTCCTCTCTCATGTTCTTTGTCCTTGTAAGGTAATGCCATTCCCCCCACCTTGGGTTTTGGAGTTTTCTGTGTTTGTGGGGTTTTTTGTGTTTTTGTAACAAATTCCTTATGATTGTTTTGTGGCATATTAGGAGTGACTAATATGACTAATATAACAAATGCATACATTCAAATGGACACCACTAACCAGAAGTCTTATCTCTTCTTTCTCAGTGAAGTAATAAAAGAACATCACCAGAGAGCATGCAGGCAAGAAGGAAAGCAATTTCCAGCTTTTAAGTTTGTCCGGAACAAGACACATAAGCTATTTTGTGGTCCCTCTTTCCACTGTTTACTATTACCACAAAAGAAATTAAAGCCCATAGATGACTCTATACCATGCCTCCCTATATTAGAAGACATTACTTACATCTTCTGTTCTGTGTTAACCTTGTTTATACAATGTACAGTTTTTCATTACTTGGCACCTCATAAACCTTACTTTGTTTTATACAAGATAATAGATGACTTTGAAATTTTCCTGAATTAAAAAAAATTGTATGTATAAAAGAAACTTCTAATGTATAGGATAATTCATTCTAGCCTAGCATGATTTGGGGGGCATCAATAGCTCTCCATCATATCTGTCTTAAAATGCTTCCCCCTTGACTGTGGCATTGTGTCTCAAGTGATCAGATCAGCAAATGGCACCATTTATCTCATTGTCATTGTCATTTTCACCTTCACTTTGATTATCATTAGAAGAAAAGTGTCATAACAATAGGGATCTTATCTCTTTTTTTCTTTTTCTTTTTTCTTTTTTCTTTGGTCTGTACCCCAGCAGCCAGGCAAGGGGCTGATACACAGTCAGCTCCCAAAAATATTTACTAAATGAATTATTATTAACAAATACTAAGTTTGTATTCCATGCCTCACAAAAGAGGCTTGTATGTAGCTAGTCTTTCTTAACCATTTTTGAAAAAATAATTCAAACATAAAATTCTAATAGATTTAATATAAATACAGAGAAATGCCCACTTACAGGGTATAGTTGAATGGATCTTTGCAACAGGGATGCAACTATGTAACCAGCTCAGAGGCCAAGAAACAAAATATTACCAGGACTACCTTAAGCCCCTAGTAGTAAGTACCCATTCCCCCAAAGGTAACCACTATTCTGACTTCTGACAGCATAGATGAATATTGCCTATTGCTTTCTATGAATGAAATCATACAGTATATTCTTTTGAGTCTAGCTTCTTTTGTGCAGCATTCAATTTTTGAGCTCCACCATGCTCTGTCATGTGACAGTAGCTCATGCATTCCCACCATTTACCACAATATATTTATCTATTGACCTTGATGAATATTTGGACTCTTTCTAGCTTGGATGATTATGATCAGTGCTAATATGAATACTTTCTATCAGGTTTTTTTTTTTCTTTTTTCGTGCACATTCATACACATTTCTTTTGTGTATGTAAATAGGCATAGAATTGTTGGGTCACATGATATGTATGTGTTGCCCTTTCGTAGATACTGCCAACTAGTTTTCCAAAGAGTCTATGCTCCAAACAGCAGAGTAAGAAGAGTTACAGTTGTTGCATGTTCTTGCCAACCCTTGATATTTTCTGTATTTTTTATTGAAGCCATTCTAGTGGACATATAGTGGTGTGACACTTTGGTTTTGATTTGATTTTGAATCAGTAGCATCTGGCCTTTGCCAGCACTTATCTCAAATTATCTCAAAGCCCGATACAGATTAGGGCAAGCATCTGTATACCATGTGTTCGGATGCCTCATGGAAAAGCTTACATATTGCCCATTGGTTTATGATACCAAAAGTCCTTACTGAAATGCAGAAAATACCTGAAAGAAAAACACGTTCAGTTAAGCTTCACATTCCTTGGCCATGACCTCGGATGTGCTGGACAGAGATTATTTGGATGATGTGAGATAGAAACGTAGGAAAAGTCTAAGAGTCACAGAAACTAGGAAGGCTCTCACTATTACAAAGTGATGAACTCATTCAGAGAAGAGCCTTTAAGATTTGTTACAGTAAAAAGAAAATTCACTCTGTGCTGGACCTGAGTAAAAATAGCGTAGGTCTCTTGAGAAGGAGAGTTCTTCAAGGATGGCAGTGGACCTCAGTCTTCCCATTGTTCTCTCTCGTTCTGCTAACTGGAGGGTTAGCACTCAATAAAGGTCAGCTGGCTGAAGAAGGAACTTTTTTTCCCTTTGATTTTTCTGCCGTTTTTATTTTATGTTTAATTATCTTTGAGGGGTAAGTAACTATGGTATATCATAACTATTTCAAATTTATTCTCCACTGTTTTAAGTCTCCACTGTTTCATCCTTGGTCTTGCCTTGCAGATGTGTGAACACTGCTGATAGTGTAGGGGGAGCCGTGGATAACAGCCTGTGCAGCCAGGATGAAATTCCCCCGGAAACCCAGTCCTGCTCTCTTCTGTGTCCCAGTGAATGTGTCATGTCTGAGTGGGGACCTTGGAACAAATGCCCACAGGTAATTTCTCTTCCCTTGTCATCACCCTAACCCTCCAGCGCTGCCTTCACTGTTGGCCACGATGCATTCAGAGTACTTGCTCTCCAAAACATTCTTCTAGTAACACAAGAACATAATTTTACCTAAGAAGGAAGAAAAAAAAATTTAAGCAAGCGAGACTGAGCAATTTAAAATGCCAGTGCTTCTTTTAAGGCCTTTATCATGGGAACACGAACAAGGAAAATGAGCCTATAATGATCACACTAGGATTCGAACGCACACCCATTGTTAAAGGGGTCTTCTTTAGTACCAAAATGATTCTCATTATAATCTCTTGGTTCTGTTCCATTTTTACCCTGGCAGAATCAATTATATCTTAGTAGCTCAACTCTACTGTGTAATTTAGCTTCTGTTCGTGATGATATGTTTTTGTCTTTTGCTGTTTTCCCAAAGATGAGGTGTTCTTTTGTCATGTTCTTCTTCCAAAGCTGACAAAGAAAAAAAAGAAAAAGAAAAAAAAACCCCCTTTTTAAAAATCTAAACCATTTGCCTTTATTTTTTTTCCTTTTTTAAAAAAATGGAAACATTACGTGACTATGGAAAAATAAATATTCCTCAAATAGAATGGTTCCATTTAATATTCTCAGAAGCTAAAGTCTGATATTTTAGACTTGTATTTCAGCTTAAACAGCTAAAAGAGAAAATGAGGATAAGGAATATGTTATATGGCTGGCTCCAAACATTAGGAAGGGAGACTTAGGTTTACTCTGAATTCAGTGGTAATACAATTTGTGGTAAGATAGTGTAATATCTTTGTATAGAAATGGAAAATATTTTTGAAATCAGTTAATATCCTCTATTTGCAGTTTTGAATTCTTGATTTATCATCAATTTTTGCAATCTTATCTTTGACATTTCCATAATTCTATTCCTGAAAGAGATTTCCCTTTGTTATTATTTTTTCTTTGTTGAGTTGTTTTTGGGGCTAGGACAACACAATATTAAGATGAAGAGGTATTAATTAAGGGTAATTTGTAGGAATGGAATGTTGGTTCTTCTTATTTTGTGTGTAATTTATAATAAAAGTTAACACTTATTGAGCACTTACTACATGCAAAGGACATGTAAAATTATTCTCTTTAGTCCCCATAACAATCCTACTAAGTACATACTATTATCAGTCCCATTGTACAGATGGGATACTGATTCTCAGGAAGGCTAAGTAGCTTGCACTGAATAAGTGATGCAGGTAGGCTAAACTATCTGATGAAGCCAAAGCCTTTGCTCTTATGTCCTTGGGTGAATTAAAGTGGATTTAGAACCATACTTTTCTTTAAGATGTAGCATTTATTTTAAGAATAAAGCAAGTTAATGGTCTGATTATTTTATGACTACATATGTGTAGTCATAGGTACATATATTCACACTTCAGAAAATGTGGCAGCATACATTCTTTATTAATCAACTTGCAGAATTAGCAATCTGAATAAGTAAATGTAGAGGTCACGATCTTATTCACTTTGCTTTTTTTCTAATTTGCTCATAGTAAACTCCATTAAGCTATAACCACTTTCAATGAAAATGTTGCCCTTTTAAGTCAAGGATTCTGGCTACTGAGCTAAAATGTCTGTTATAGGAGCATTTTATACAATGTTGTGATGACCTGGCATTTTGTGTTTATTTCTTTGGGTTTCTAAGAGGCAATTTCCTTTAAGGTTTACTTTTCCAAACTTAATTACACCATTTTTGGAGCATTTAGAAACTGGAGACAGAGAAAACGTTTCAGATGACATAGGCAGTTACTTACTGGTCAGTGTGGAGGGAGAGCGTTGGCCTGTCAAGTGCTTATGCACCTGCTAAGGCACATTATCTCCATCATCATCATCATAGCTATGACAACAGTAATAACTTTCATTAAGCACATCTTATGTAATAAGCACTGTGCTGGAATTTTATAACACTGTGCTGTGATGATAGACATTTTTCCACAGTTACTCAGGTCCATTTGACCATAGTGGCCTAGCTCTTTCTCATATGCCACACTGCTCTCAAGTGTAAATAAAGACTCTAAAATGAAAAAAAAAATGGTAATCAGGGCCCATACCTGATTATTTTCCTCATCCCTTAAATATGTTACATAATTTTAATAAAATTGCAGCATCTTAGCATAATAGCCCAACATCATAGGTGCTTAAGCAATACTTGACAATGATCACAGTCATGATTATAGCGAAGTTAGCAATCTGGCTCTTTGTGCTTGAAGTTTAATTAGCACTTCAATGTGCATTTTCTGAGAAAAATAAAACAATTATTGTGTAATTGTTCTCTATAGCATGTTCTGATTCATGGATATAAATATCGGCCATTATTTTACCAAATTCCCCTTTGATAGTCTGCATGCAGTGTGACATGTGTTAATAGGACCAATTCACTATGTTTCTCTTTGATCTTTTTCTTCCCATGGTACTTCTTCAGAGTCAAACACATAACCAAACAAACAAACAAAAGCCCACCCTACTCCCCCACTGAAAAACAAATTCAGGATATTTCTGAAACAAAAATATGTTTCTCTTATGTATCTATAAAGTCCTCTGAAATTTATATTTTGATTTAGCTATAAAATCTATATTTAATGTGAAATAAGCTTAATATGTTTTAAACATAGTAAAGTAAGTAGATTTGCCAGTTAACTAAAAGAAACTTAGCAAAACCAATTAATCAAGTAAAACTATGCCTTGAATTCCCAGTATGTGTCCTACACTCTGAGGCCAAACGTATATGACAGACCATCGCGGCTACCAAGGAATCGTAGTCCTCAGCATCTTTGTAAGTGCATACTGTGTATGGATCACAAAGGATTCAATAACTGAGTAGCAGTGTTTATCAGTTCGCACAGTGTTTACTAATAAAGTGGTAGGCAATATGTAAAGTGATTAAGTATGCTTGCTAACTTCTGCGTCAATGACTTTCACAGTAGCACGCATAAGAAGCATCTGGAATGCTTAAAACACACAGCAGCTCTGCCCCGTCCCAGAGATTCTGATTCAGTACGTCTGGGTGGGGCCCAGGAGTTGGCATTTAGAAAGTGGCCAGGTGATGCTGATTCTGCTATTCCGGGAAACACACTTTGAGTCACAAGGCTGTCGGCCATTACGTTCAAGCTATATTTTTTCTCAACCTCACCGTAATCACAACTCTTTGTTGAATATTGAGTAAACATTAGTATTAAGTGGTTACCTAGCTTTTATTTGCAGGTGCTTTCCATGTGCCAGACAATGTGCTTGGCACTTTATATTTATTTTCCTACATAACCTGCAGAATGCCACTACAAAATTGGTACTATTATTCCCCCAATGTATACATGAGTAAACGGAGTCCCAGGTTAACCTGCTGCTATTAAAGAGCTAGTAAAAGGCACAGTGACTACGTAAACCCATGTACATAACCCCTAACCACTACAAAAGAGACAAAATCCGTGTTTCCTGTCCTAGAGAAGATGCTAACCTATAAAATCTCTTGTCCCCTTTCCTGGTTTACTTTGGTTATTGTATTGGTAAAGGAAGATATTTCTAAGTGGCGTAATCTACTTCATTTGAGTAGTTTGCCGAGGAGGGAAAGAAAAGGAGTCACAAAGGAGCATGTGATCTAATGCCCAGGAACACTTGCTGGCTGTGGGACTGTGAACACGTTACTTAAACCTCTGAGTTACAGGTTGCTCATCAGGAAAATAAGGACAAAGATAATTGTTTTTCTGGAAAGATTATTTATTTATTTATTTTAAATTTTTTCTTTTTAAAGATTTTATTTATTTGACAGAGAGAGACAACCAGCGAGAGAGGAAACACAAGCAGGGGGAGTGGGAGAGGAAGGAGCAGGCTCCCAGCGGAAGAGCCTGATGCGGGGCTCGATCCCATAACCTGGGGATCATGCCCTGAGCCAAAGGCAGACGCTCAACGACTGAGCCACCCAGGCGCCCCTAAAAGATTATTTAAAGATTAGAGATAATGTTTATAAAGTGAACAGTACAGAGTATTACTTAATACAGGTTTTAAAAAAAAAAGAAGAAAAAGAAGCAAACCAAAGCTCCCCCTTGCCTTGTTTACAGTGTGTTTGGGAAACCTAAGACAGGTTGCTATATATTTTCTAAGTCATACAGGAAATATCCCTTCTTTCACCAAAATAGGTTATTATATGATCTTACAGAAGTAAAATGTCACCTCCTTTGCTGAAAAATGACTTATGCCTAATTTGATAACAGTCCCAAAAAAAAGGTGTCAGAAAGATAACTTTAAATGAATGGGTCACTGACCTTAAAGTGACTGCCAATTGCAGACCACACCAAAGAGCAAATAAGACAAAGGCATTAAAAATTGTGTTGGGATCATGTTAACTGTATTGGCAAGAACTGGAGACTATAAATGGATCAAGCAAAACAAACACAAGTCAAGGCAGAATTTGAAAAAAAAATGGAAAACTATGTGTTTCACTTATTTTTATGTTCTTGTTTTTTCACGTTCTCACAACACACACACACACACACACACATCTCATTTCTTTTTTTGACTCCAATATGCTCACTTCTCTAGAATGCTTTAATCGGAAAGAAAGCTTATGAAACTGTACATTTAAAAACCTTTGCAATAGTGTTCACTCTTGAAAGGTATGCATATATGTGTATAAATACACATGTGTATGGGTACATACATGACATACATTTATATAATAGTTCATTGTTTATTACCAAGTATTTATCTTTTGTCTACCTAATCTTAATTATTTCCCATTTTAATCTTTATTCTTCATATTATGCTGATGAGTATTATTCATAGAATCATATTCTTCAAGAGAGATTTAAAAATATCTAAGTTCAGAAACTGCTCAGCCCTTGACATATCTAAAAGAATATATAGTTCTCTTCATGTATGCTGCCAATCCTTATAGAAATTTGCTATTGAGTAATACAGATTTTCTATTTGTGACTCTCTTTGAAAGCTCAACAAAGGAATTTCTTAAACAATAATGTTTATAGGAGAAAGCAAAGAGGATCCTGGAGGCGAATTTCCAAACTGATGTATACTTTACAGAAGCAAGCTTTCATAAACCCTCTCCAGAAAGATGACTTAAGTTTAGCAAACCTACTTGAACCTTAGTTGATTCACTGCCAGCTGAATGCATCAAAAGCCAGTTAGAGCTATAGCCAGGCATCCCCTTACACTGTAGGAACTAGAGACTCGTTGGTCTGCATGCAACCTCATGATCAAACAGTGACTCTAAATCTTTGCCTTATCACCAGGACAACCTCTGAAGAAGCACCACAAAGGAAAATTTTGCAAAGAAACTATATAGGGCTGAAGTGCAATTGAATCTGGATTCTTTTATGGTCTTAATATTGCGCTTCCAAAGGACTTCGTATGTCTATACATTTTCCTCGGACTCTGTGTGCAGGATACGCTAGTGAAAGGCAGTACAAGAACAGACTGACAGATACACACTACCATTACTCTTCCAGGTGAAGAAACGTCTTTAAAAGAGAAAGAGAAATGTAGAAGAATTTTCTAAGTCCTCCAGAATTAAGCATTTGAGGGTTAAGAAAAACCTTATTTTGGGGGCTCCTGTGTGGCTCATTCAGTTAAGCATCTCATTTCGCCTCAGGTCATGATCTCAGGGTCCTGGGATCAAGCCCCACGTGGGGCTCCCTGGTCAGTGGGGAGTCTGCTTGTCCCTCTCCTTCTGCCCCTCTCTCTGTTCATGTTCTCTCTCTCAACAAAATAAATAAAATCTTTAAAAAAGAGAAAAAAAGAAAAACCTTATTTTTATCATGGTGCTCCAATGTTATTTTTGGTAAAGGCTGTCAAAGTGACATTTTATTACTGGCAACTCAGCATTTTCAGTACCTTAGCACTGAAACGGCACTCTATAAGAGTTATGTTTCCAGGGAAACAATGTACCCCAACCTAGTATTATTTACCTCCAAGCACTTTATCAACCTCTCCTCAGTCCATAACATGCAGGTGACAATCTGTATTTGTCTCTGGGGGCATATCTAATGGTCACGACCTTCAAGCTGTCTAGTGCTTTCTTTGACTCACAACTGAATGCCAGAGGAGAATGATGAGAATTTTCTATATTCTGGATGGCAAACTCTGGTTGTTTTTGTTAAATTGATATCGGCTCTTTATCAGAAGCCAATAATTGATTATTTGTGGAGTATTTTACTCCAGTGTGCAGTGAGATTTAATATAACCTAGAACCATTCTTCCAGAATTACATTAGGCCCTGAAGAGTGAGGCCTCATTTCATGCAATGTAGCAGCAAGTGATAATCCTAGAAAGGCAGTCTTTGGGCTGCTCCAGCTTTTTTACATTTAATTTGCTTGTTATTCTTTCTTATGCAGTGTGATTTCTTTGAATCTCACCATCACCAATTTGGAATACAAAATAAGGGTTCCATTGCTCTTAGTATCTGTCTCTGTCTCTCTCCCTGTCTGCCTCTACTCTACTTATCTTTATCTCTATTTAAAAGATATTTTTAAATAGAAATTCTCAAAAAATAGTATAATAAATCCTGTAAATTATCCAGGGTTAACAGTGATCACACAGTTTCAATAATTATCTACATATAATCATTTTTTCTCCTCCACTTCATATCCCTTCTCCAATAGATGACTTTAAAGTATATCCTACATGTCATATCATTTCATCCATAAATACTTCTGTATATCTTTCTAGGAGATAATGACTAATCACAATGACAGCAAAACATAACCATGTTATTTGTTTATACCTTGTAGGAGTATGATTATAGAAAATTAAAAACATGACTCTTATACAAAGTGTCAAATTAATTAACTTCTTAATAATTAAACCAGCATGACTGTAAGATTGGTTCAAAGAGAATTAGGGCAGAAAACTTATACTTCAAGCAATGATGGAATATAATTGGGTTTATATGGATTAGATTGGCATAATAGGGGCTTAGGTGGTAGAACTGGTAATATTTGTTTCTTGAGCTCTGGTCTGCTTATACAAGTGTTTTCACATTATGAGAAATCATTGAGCTGAGTTCTTATGATATTTGCATTTCTCTGCATATATCTTATACCCAGTTATAATATGTATGAGAAGGCAACAAATTGTGATCCATAAGCTAGAGGAAAACTAGTCAATATAAGCAGAACCAGAAATAGAGATTATAGATATTGAAGATAAGGAACTTAAAATAGCAACAAATATTTTAAGTATGTTCTAGAATTTAAAGGAAAATATGAACATGAGGAATGAAATAGAAGATACTGAAAAGAACAACATGTAACTTTTAGAGATTTAAAATATAGTTCCTGAAATGAAAAATGTACGAAATGGGGGTAAAGTCTTATTAGACTTTGCAGAAGAAAGGATAAGTGAACTTTAAGGCACAGTAATAAAAACTACACTAAAGCAAAGAAAAAAGAAAGAAAAAGAGTAGAGATGAAGTGATTGAGGAACATGAACAAGTGATTTCATGCAATTGTAATTGGAGGCCTTGAAGGAGAGTAGGGGGTAGATAGAAAAATATTTAAGGAAGTAATAGCTGAAGTTATTCTAAATCTAGGAATGGCTGTACTCCTCAGATAATGTTATCTGGATCATATAATCCTAGTTGACAATACTATGAGAACAAAGTAGGAGAAAAGGCTAGAGGTCTAAATGTTTATTATATAGGTAGGCAGCCTTTCACCTCATCCTTTTATTTTCCAAATGTTGGCTTTATGCTCTATTGTGTCTAGTCTCCCTGGTGCAGAAAATTCTGTTTTACCTTTTTTTTTATTTTTAAGTTTTGTTTTATTTATTTTTTAATCAGCATTAAATATGAAACTTACATTCTACCAAGGATTACTGAAGGCTGAATAAGCTCATGTTATCTCTGTTGCAATTTGTTAGCAAAAAGATGACGTAAAATGGTTAATTTTGTCTGTCTCCAAGTTTTTTCTTCAAATTTTTATTTAAATTCTAGTTGGCATATAGTGTGTTTTACCTTTTTTTAAATAATAAAGGTCTAGTCTTTAGCCAGAGTTGAGAAAGGCAAGCATCTGGCTATGCTAAGTGGGCAGAGGCTACAGGGTGAGGCTAATTACTTCAAAAACAGATTTTCAAAGAGTACTCTAGTTTCGAGCCCTAATTTCGCCTCCTTTTTCAGATGTACTTGCTGGTCCAGAACAAATTTATTTCCCCTTTACCCGTTGTTAGTTTGGGATTCAGTACTCTCAGGTCAGCTAAGGCAGTTCTCACATTGGGTTTGCAGTTTCTTAATTTTTTGCCTTTGCACGCTCACATTAACATCATCACCACAGTCATTTGTGTACCTTTAAAAACAAATTTCTTTACTTTCATTTTAACCCCTTGAATATCATATTGGCAGCATTTCCAGAGGGAGTTGTGTATAGTCTTCAATCTTTAACCCAAATCTCTCTCAGTTGAATCTTAGCACAATTTATGGTATCTCTTGCCATAAAAAAGTTTTTAGCTTCCATGAAACTAAGTTATTTCTTGCTTAAAAATTGAGTTATCATTTTTAAAATACTTCTAATATTTTTATTTCTTAACAAATACATAAGGATACCTAATTCATCTGGCATTTAGTTTTGTGTGTGGTTTGAGAAAGGCTTTTCTCTTAAATTCCAAATGAATATTCTTCCACTGACTGTATTTTATATTCTAGGTATGGTTTTATTTGCTCGTGAGGGTTTTGGGTTTTTGGGTTTTTTTTTTTTTTTGGTTCTATTCAAACAAAATTTGCATCGCTATTAATGTTTTATTTCCCCATGTGCATTTCTGCTGGTTAGTACTAGGATCTAATTAAACTTGTGTGTTACGACCATCTTGCATCTACTATGTTTGCTAATGTTTCTTATTCTACCGGTGGCTTTTTTATTAGTTTACATTCTTAGATTTTCCTCATCATATAATCATATAACGTATATACAGTCACAAAATCTGCCAATAATTATTTTTATTTATCTTTTTTTGATATTTGTATTATTTTTCTAGACATTTTGTTAGCAAGAACTTTCTAAGTAATGCTAAAAAATAAAAAATCATTTTAGTCTTATCATGGTTTTAAGTGTAACATGTTTGAGCCATTTTTTTCTCACATTTAAAAATTTTCTCTCAATTTCTTTTAACCTATGTGGAACTATATCTGTTTATACATAAATATGTTTTCAGAAATGACTAGTTTTATCAAATGCTTTTTAGTGTTACTGATAGAATTTTTAGAGTTTGTCCTTTATAAATATTGATTTTAAAATAGATCTAACTTTCAAATGTGCATTTATTCTTAAACTCTATTTGGCTATAGTTTATCATTATTTTAATTGGGTCAGGATAGTTCTCGCTCTCATTTTTCTCATCTTAATATATTGTATTTAATAAACTTACTTGGAAAAATACATATAAAAGGTTTCCACATTTTTCTTTCCTCTGAACCTATTTTTTAAAATACAGGAAATCTTTAAAATTTTAAACACATCTTGAGCCAGAATATTGTCCAATAGTATGTTTTTGAAAATCCTTCCAATTTCTTATACAGTTATGTTCTTTTGAAATCCTCTTTGTTTTCAAATTATTATTTAAATTCTAGTAGGCTAACATATACTTGAACCAATTTTAGTCTTTCACATAATGCATGTGTATGGCGTATTTTGCTAGATTTTTGAAATTCAATTTAAAGTACATACAACTTTCTCTTTGAATTCACTTAATATCTAATTGTCTCTTCTTTTTATCACATACTGTATATTTATCACTTACTGTATATAAATGTATCTCTGTGTGTGTGTGTCTATTTCTGGCACTTTGACATTTCTACTCTCATCCACATACTAGTATTTGAGTCTTGTGTTGTCTGTTTTAGTTCATATAGCTTAAATATGTATTAATGTATATTTTCAGTGTTTGAGCAGGTACATTCTTGTCACTTATTTTTCTTTTTGGCTATTTATATATCTTATTATTCCTAATAAAGCTTTAAGCATTTTTGTTAAACTTTGAAGGAAAAGAAACTTGGGTATTTATTAAACTTCTGTTAAATCTGAATTTAATTTGAAAAGATTTTTGCCTCCGTCTATCCAGTTAAAAATAAAAATATAGTACATTTTCTCTTTTTCATTGAAATGTACTTGACAAACAATATTATATTAGTTTTATATTAACATAGTTGTATGACATTTATATACATTATGAAAAGCTCACCATGATAGGTACAGTTACCATCTGTCACCATACATTGGTGACATATAACATTTAGTTATTGCAGTATTATTGACTTATAATTCCCTATCCTATACTTTACATCTTACATACTGTACCTCTTAATCCTCTTCACCTATTTCACTCATTGCCCCACCCCTCTCCCCCCCCACCCCCAGCAACTACCAGTTTGTTTTCTGTATTTATGAGTTTGTTTCGGTTTTGTTTGTTCATTGGTTTTAGTTTTTAGATTCCACATACAAGTGAAAGCATATGGTATTTGTCTTCTCTGACTTATTTACTTAGCATAATACCCATTAGGTCTATCCATGTTGTCACCAGTGGCAATATTTAATTTTTTAAATGGCTGAGTAATATTCCACCATATATATACCATATCTTTTTTAACCATTTATCTATTGATGAACGTTTAGGTTGCTTCCATGAGTGGCCTAGGCACTTTTCCAATGATGCAATGATGCATCTGTGCTGAGTCTCAGAGGAGAGAGTGTGCACGGACCCTTCATGCCAGATGTTATGGTGGCTAGTTTTCCTTACACAGGTCCCCAGAGTGGGGGGATGAGGGCTTGAGCCCCTCCTCAGGGAGGACATCAGTGCCTGTGATACCACTGTGCTTATGGTTGCCGTGTTAGGGTTATGGACCAGACCTCATCTGCCCCTCCTACTTTCTGGATGTGACTTTTCCTTTGAACCTTTAGCTATGTAAGAGCTTTTCTGCTAGTGTTGAGGTCACACTCAGAGACAGTTGCTCCATTCATGGTCGCAGCTTTGGTGTGTCACTATGGGAGGGCGGGGGGATGGTGAGCTCAGGATCCTTCTACTCCCCCATCTTGATTGGACTCTCTTTCTGCCTTTTTTAATCATGAGGTATTTTAGGTAGATGGAAAACTATAGAGAAATATGTAAATAAAACGTTAGTGTCCAACTTCTAGCTTTGTAAAATCTTCACAATTTGTGTACTTCTTTAATTCAGCCTTCCTTTTATGTATCTCTGTGAGGTTTTGTGGCTTTCTTTATGTAGGCATTTTATGTTAAGTTTATACTTAGGCATTACCATTTAAATAGCACCACTTTAAATGTTAGTGCTGGCATGGAGCCCTAAGTATTGGGTTTTGTTTTATTTTTTCCATGTTTCTATTCATTTCACTAGACTTCTGTACTTTGTCTTTTATTTTTTGGGTCTGTTTTCTTGATAGTTTAAGAGATAGAACTATATCATCTCAAACAATGAATGCGTCCTTATTCTGAGTATGTATAATTGTTCTTATCAGGCCGTATTTGGACAGAGGTCACAACAACCATGATCAATGACACTACTGGTTATTAGGTATCCTTGTCATATTCCTGAGCTTCACAGCAACATTATTTTGCAGTTATTATGACTGTTATATAGAGATAAATAATTTATAATATTTTTCTTTTGGCTTCAGGGAACAAAAGACCAAGACCAAAAACTAAAACTAAGAGCACCAAACTGCCACTTACATTTAAAAAAAATAAAAGACAGAAATTACAGTGAAATTGTCTCTTGAGTTCTTATCTCTCTTCCATAGTCCTTCTGATTTTTCTCTTTGCTGTTAGTACCTACGCTTCACTTTGCATTTCTGAGCTGTGCTTCCACTATTCCTTGTCCTTAAACAGCACTCACGGTATACTCTTATGAAAGTCCAAGAATGAGCTGGACCCCTGGCTGAGCTGCTTATCCTAGCTAATACAGGGAAAAGCAGTTTTGGTCAGGACCCTTGGGTGGCTCAGTTGGTTAAGCAGCTGCCTTCAGCTCAGGTCATGATCCCAGGGTCCTGGGATGGAGCCCTGCTTCAGGTTCCCTGCTCTGAGAGGAGTCTGCTTCTCTCTCCCTCTGCCCCTCTTCACTGCATGTGTTCTCTCTCTCAAATACATACATACATACATACATAAAATCTTACAAAAGAAAAGAAAAGAAAAATTTTGGTCAAGACACAGCAAGGTGGCTCACACAGAACCTGATCCTGACATGAGCCAAGTTAGATGATTGTTTTCTGAGCTAGAACTGGGGGCAGGATGAGGCCAACTGTAATGGGAATTTGAACATGACAGGCACCATGACTGACTTGCCTAGTATTCCCATCTATGACAGTAACATATTTATTTCTCTACATGTATGAAATTTTATCAGTTGTGGATTTTAGATTTTCTTGATTAAATACTTGATGTGCATTACAGTTACTCTGCGCGTGAGTATAAATTGCTGAAATCATGATATTTTGTAACTTTTTTTAATAATAATTTATTATGCTAGTCATCATACAGTATCTCCTTGTTTTTGATGTAGTGTTCCGTGAGTCATTGTTTGCATATAACACCCAGTGCACCATGCAATATGTGCCCTCCTAAGTTCTTAATGTGAACTGTCTTTGCTGTCCCAGAAAAAATAATCCAATCTTTCACAGTGTACTGTATTTTTTATTATAGCACTGAGTTTCTTTTTCTAAGCATATATTAGTATCTATATTATATTATTGAACACTTTAGTTCTTTACCATATATTTGTATAATTGAGATTGACTCCTTAAATTTGGTATGACATATTCTCATTTTCACTGTTGACTAAAAAGGCCATCAAAATACAAATGTCCTGGGGCGCCCGGGTGGCACAGCGGTTAAGCGTCTGCCTTCGGCTCAGGGCGTGATCCCGGCATTATGGGATCGAGCCCCACATCAGTCCTCCGCTATGAGCCTGCTTCTTCTTCTCCCACTCCCCCCTGCTTGTGTTCCCTCTCTCGCTGGCTGTCTCTATTTCTGTCGAATAAATAAATAAAATCTTAAAAAAAAAAAAAGAAAACAAAAAAGTGATTCCATGATGTTTGGACATTAAAAAACTGAGCTTAAAAAAAAAATACAAATGTCCTTGTGTCCTGACTAATTGTTTTTCAAAGTATATTTAAGTTCTTAAGTTTCAATAGCTTTCCTAATTATTTAATATTTTATTTATTTCAATCTGCTCTAAAAATGTATTGAGGGTTGCTTAGGAGACTGGTCTAGGATCAATATTTGTTACTGTTGCACTATGGTTGAAAAAAATGAGTTATTGCCTTTCTTATGCATATGTATATATGGAAAAATTCAGCTCTATATTTTTTAATATTCTTGTATACATGCTTGTCATTAGCCAACTTGATAAGTTATAGACTGACAGTGGTCTGCTAGAGTACGCTATTAAGATTGTATTTCTGTCAAGTTCTCCTTTATAATCGGGTTTTATTTTTATAGTTCAATACCATGTCATTTAGCACAATAAGTTTCATAAATGTTTGCTTCAATAATTTTAAATTGATCTTTGTTTCATCAGAACTTTGCCTTGTTATTCTGTTGCATCTGACATAGATTTTTCTACTTTGTTACATGTGTTATCTTCACTCAGTATTTTTTTCTATATTTTCTTTTAAAAAAGATTTTTATTACAAGTGTACATTAATTTTTCGGCTTTTCATAGAAGGGTTTAAATTTTAATTTTTATAAGTAGTATCTGTTGCGTTTTACACTTTTTAAAAAATGTATCTTTGAGATTTCTGTTGTTTCGTTTGGCTTTATGGACTGTGCCTTGCGTTTTTTATGCATTTCAGTATTTTAATATTACTACTTTCTTTAATTTTTATAAAAAAACCTTAAATATATTTTTATCTGTTATAAACTTATGAACAAAACACTAATTATGAACACTATGTGTCAAAGATGTCTAGCTTGTTTTATTTCTTCCCTCAAATTCCTATCTTTAGGGACACCTGTGTGGTGCAGTTGGTTTGAGTGTCCAACTTAGTTTCAGCTCAGATCATCATCTCAGGATCCTGGGATCAAACCCCAGGTCAGGCTCTGCACTCAGCATAGAGTTTGTTTGAGATTCTCTCTCTCCCTCTCCCCTTCCTGCTCATGCTGTCTCTCTCTCTCTCAAATAAAATCTTTTTAAAAAATTTCTATTTTTATCAATAAAATCTGCAATTATAGAGCTAAATGATCGTTTTTATCAGCTTCTGTATCTTAAGTAATCATTTACTATTTATAGATTTCCATAGAGGAAATGCTAATTTTTTCTTTTTCTATTACACTCTTTTTGCTTTCTTTAATTGCTATATTTTAATCATAAATATCACCTCAGGCAAGTTGGAATGATACCTTGAGTTGATTAATTATGACAAAACTTCAAGCTCAAATGCTTTAGTGTATTCTAAGACCATAACTGCTATTCCTACACTCCCTTTCATTTCCATCTATTATTGAATGTGCATTTATCCATGCTGCATTTTTCTATTATCGAGTATAGTATAATTTAGGGTATTATATGTGCATTTTCCCTTTCTAATTTTAGGAATTTTTAATAATCTTCTGATGAGATGTAAATTTCATACATTAAAATGCACAGATCTTAAGGGTACAACTTAATACAGTCTTACTTTTTATACATCTGATTAACCACCAAACAGATCAAAATGTAGGCCAATCCTAGCACCATATAGGCACCTACCTTGATGCCGCTTTTCACTTTGTATGCACAATTCCATACTTCAAATTAACCGCTATTATTTTTTTAATTTTTTTATTATGATATGTTAGTCACCATATAGTACATCATTCGTTTTTGATGTCCATGATTCATTGTTTGCATATAACACCCAGTGTTCCATGCCATATGTGCCCTCCTTAATACCCTTCACCAGGCTAGCCCATCCCCCCACCCCCTCCCCTCTAAAACCCTCAGTTTGTTTCCCAGAGTCCATAGTCTCTCATGGTTCATGTCCCCTTTAACACATTTATTGGTTTTGCTTGCCTTAAACTTCATAGAATTGGAATATCACATACAATACGTTCCCTTTTGTGTCTGATCTTATTAGCTTAATGTCTTCTACATTAAATAAATGGAATCACACAGTATATATTCTTTTGTTAGCTTGTTTTGCTTAATACAATATGCTTGAGATTTATGACTGTTGAATGGGTCAATACCTTGCTTGTTTTCAGTACTAAATAGTATTTTATTGTAGGAATATAGCATCATTTATTTATGTATTCTCTTGTTAGTGGACATTTGGGTCATTTCTAGTTTAGGGCTATTATGACTATAGCTGCTGTGAACATTCTGTGAGTCATTTGTTGGATATATGAACTTATTTCTCTCTTCTTTTAAGATTTTTTTAAAGATTTTATTTATTTTATGTGCCAGAGAGACAGCCAGCGAGAGAGGGAACACAGCAGGGGAGAGAGAGAGGAAGAAGCAGGCTCCCAGCCGAGGAGCCCGACGTGGGACTCGATCCCGGAACGCAGGGATCACGCCCTGAGGCGAAGGCAGACGCTTAACGACTGTGCTACCTCGGCGCCCCTCTTCTTTTAAGATTTTATTTTTTTATTTGATAGAGCACAAGCAGGGGGAGCGGCAGGGAGAGGGAGAAGCAGATTCCCTGCTGAGCAGGAAGCCTAATGCAGAGCTTGATCTCAGGACCCTGAGATCATGACCTGAAGCAAAGAGGGACACTTAACTGACTGTTAGCCACACCCATCACCCCTGAACTTATTTCTCTTGAGCACACATTTAGGAGTGGAATAATTAGGTCATAAAATGGGTGTATATTTAGATTAGAAATGTTCAGGAGTGCCTAGGGAGCTGTCAGTTAAGTGTCAGACTCTTGTTTTCGCTCAGGTCCTGATCTCATGGCTTGTGGGATGGAGCCCCACATCAGGCTCTACACTCACTGGGAGTTTGCTTGGATATTCTCTCCCTTTGCCCTTTCCCCCACTTGCATCTGCACTCTTTTTCTCAAATAAGTAAATCTTTTAAAAAAATGTTCAGACAATTTTCAAAGTTAGAGAACCATTTTACACTACTTTCAGTAATGCATAAGTGTACCAATTCTAATACATCCTCATACACATTAAAAGTTTTCAAGTTTTTGGGGCGCCTGGGTGGCACAGCGGTTAAGCATCTGCCTTCGGCTCAGGGCGTGATCCCAGCATTATGGGAGAGCCCCACATCAGGCTCCTCCGCTATGAGCCTGCTTCTTCCTCTCCCACTCCCCCTGCTTGTGTTCCCTCTCTCGCTGGCTGTCTCTATCTCTGTTGAATAAATAAATAAAATCTTAAAAAAAAAAAAAGTTTTCAAGTTTTTTTTTCCTTTTCAAATTTTAGCCTTTCCATTGGGTTTGTAGTAATATCTCATTGTGATTCAACTTGCATCCCTCTGATGACTAATAATGTTGAGTAACTTTTCATGGGCTAATGGGCCACTTAGAGAGTTTATTTGTAAAATGCCTGTTCAAGTCAATTACCTATTTGTTTTTGAAATGCACTGATTTACTTTTACCTTGGAGCATAGTTTAGTTTTTTTTTTTTCTTTTCTCCTCCAAGATTTATTGGGAAAATATAGACAAATATCATTGTTTAAGTTAAAGATGAACAGTGTGACAGTTTGATATTTATACGTGTTGTGAAACAATTCCACAATAGGGGAGGTAACACATCCATCACCTCACATAGTTACCTTCTTCTTGTTTCTGATTTTGTGGTGAGAACATTTATATTTTTTAACTTTTTATTTAAATTCCAGGTAGTTAACATACAGTGTAATATTAGCTTCGGATGTATAATATAGTGATTCAACACTTCCATACAGCACCCTGTGCTCATCACAAGTGCACTCCTCAATCCCCATCAACTATTTCACCCATCCTCCCCCACCCATCTCCCCTCTGGTAACCATCTGTTTGTTCTCTATAGTTAAGAGTCTCTTTCTTGGTTTGCCTCCCTCTCTCCTTTTTTTCCCTTTGCTTGTATGTTTTTTTTCTTAGATTCCACATATAAGTGAAAACATATGGTATTTGACTTTCTCTGAAAGATTTATTATTCCAGTGTGTGTGTGTGTGTATACATACCACATCTTTTTATCCATTTATCAATTATGGACACATGGTCTGTTTCCTTATTTTGGCTACAATAGTAGATAATGCTGCTGTAAACATTAGGATACATGTACCACTTTTTAGTATTTTTGTATTCTTTGGGTAAATACCTAGTAGTGCAACTGCTGGATCATAGGGTAGTTCTATTTTTAACTTTTTGAGGAACCTCCATACTGTTTTCCACAGTGGCTGCATCAGTTTGCATTCTCACCAACAGTACAAGAAGGTTCCCCTTTCTGTACATTCTCACCATAACCTGTTATTTCTTCTGTTGTTGATTTTAGACATTCTGACAGGTATAAGGTGATATCTCATTATAGTTTTGATTGGCATCTCCCTGATGAGTGATATTGAGCATCTTTTCATGTGTCTGTTGGCCATCCATATGTCATCTTTGGAAAAATGTCTTCTGCCCATTTTTAATTAGATTACTCATTTTTTGAGTGTTGAGTTTCATAAATTCTGTATGTATTTTGGATACTAACCCTTTATCAGATTGTCATTTGCAAATATCTTCTCCCATTTTGAAAGTTGCCTTTTAGTTTTGCTGTTTCCTTTGCCGTGCAGAAGATTTTTGATGTAGTCCCAATAATGTATTTTTGCTTTTATTTCCCTTGCCTCAGGAGACATATCTAGAAAGAAGTTTCTACATTTGGTGTCAAAGAGGTTACTGCCTGTGTTATCCTCTAGGATTTTGATGGTTTCAAGTCTCATATTTAGTTCTTTAATCCACTTTGAATTTATCTTTGTTTGCGGTGTAAGAAAGTGGTCCAGTTTCATTCTTTTGTATCTTCCAGTTTTCTCAATACCATTTGTCTTTTTTTCCATTGGTTATTCCTGCTTTTTTGAAGATTAATTGACCATATAGTTGTCCATTTCTGGGCTTTCTGTTCTGTTCTATTGATCTATGTGTCAGTACCATACTAATTTGATCACCACAGCTTTGTAGTGTAACTTGAAGTCTGGAATTGTGATGCCTCCAGCTTTTCTTTTTAAAGTTGCTCTAGGTATTTGGGGTCTTCTGTGTGTCCAAACAAATTTTAGGATTCTTTGTTCTAGCTCTGTGAAAAATGCTGTTGGTATTTTGATAGGGATTGCATTAAATGTGTAGATTGCTTTGGGAAGTATAGACATTTTATTTCTTCCAATCCATGAGCATGGAAGGTTTTCCCATTTCTTTGTGTCATCTTCACTTTCTTTCATCAATGTTTTATAGTTTTCAGATTACAGGTCTTTTACCTCTTTGGTTAGGTTTATTCCTAGGTATCTGTTATTTTTGGTGCACTTATAAATGGGATTGATTCCTTAATTTCTCTTTCTGCTCTTTTATTTTGAATGTGTAGAAATGCAACAGATTTCTGTACGTTGATTTTGTAGCCTGTGATTTACTGAATTCATTTATCAGTTCTAGCAGTTTTTGGTGGAGTCTTTAGGGTTTCTATACATAATATCATGTCATCTGCAAAAAAACTTTCCCACGGGGAAAGTTTTACTTCTCCCGTGGTCATTTGGATGCCTTTTATTTCTTTTTGTCGTCCGATTGCTGTGGCTAGGACTTCTAGTATTATGTTAAATAACAGTGGTGAGAATGGATATCCCTGTCTTGTTCCTGACTGTAGAGGAAAAGTTCTCATTTTTTTCTCTTTGAGGAAAACATTAGCTGTGGGTTTTTCATAGATGACCTTACCTTTAATATGTTGAGGTATGTTCTGTCTAATCATACTTTGCAGTGGGTTTCTATCATGAGTGGATGTTGTACTTTGTCAAATCCTTTTTTTTTTTTTTGCATCTGTTGAAATGATCATATGCTTCTTATCCTTTCTCTTATTGATGTAGTGTATCATGTTAATTCATTTGTGAATATTAAACTACCCTTGCAACCCAGGAATAAATCCCACTTGATTGTGGTGAATGGTTTTTTAATGTATTGTTGAATTCAGTTTGCTAGTATTTTATTGAGAAAGTTGGCATCTATGTTTATCAGGGATGTTGGCCTGTAGTTCTCTTTTTTAGTGGAGTTTTCATCTGGTTTTGGTATCAGGATAATGCTGGCCTCATAGAATGAACTTGGTAGTTTTCCTTTCTTTTCTATTTTTTGAAATAGCTTGAGAAGAATAGGTATCAACTCTTCTCTCTTAGCAAGTTTCAAGAATACAGTACAGTATTGTTAACTATAGTTGTCATGCTATACATTAGACTCCAAAAATGTATTTATCTTATAACTGAATGTTTGTACCTTTGACCAATATTTCTCCATTTTCCCCATCCCTAGCCCACGACACCACTATTCTACTCTGTTTCAATGAATTTGACATTTTTAGACTATACATATAGGTGAGACCATACAGTATTTGTCTTTCTCTGTCTGACTTATTTCACTTCGCTTAATGTCCTTGAGGTTCATCCATGTCACAAATAGCAGGGTTTTCTTCTTTTTTATGGCTGAATAATATACCATTGTATACGTACCACATTTTCTTTATCCATTTATCTGCGAACTGGCACTTAAGCTCCATGTTTTGAAATGTTATGGTAGTAGTATTTTTAATTTTTTGATGTACTTCTAACATTTTCCATTATGTCCATACCAATTTATAATCTCACCAACACTACACAGTGGTTTTCTCCTCATCCTCGCTACGCTTGTTATCTCTATTCCTTTTAATGACAGCCATTCTAATAGGTGTGAAATGATATCTCATTGTGGTTTTGATTTAAATTTCCCTGATGATTTGAGATGTTGAGCATCTATTTCTGTATCTGTTGGTCATTTATGTTTCTTCTTTGGAGAAAAAATGTCTATTTAGGTCTTTTGCCAATTATTAAATTGGATTATTTTATTTTAGCAGCTGGTTGTGAGTTCATTATATATTTTGGATGTAAACTCCTTACCTGATGTATGCTTTCAAAACATTTTCTCCCATTACATAGGTTGCCTTTTATTTTGTTGACTGTTTCTTTTGTTGTGCTGTTTTGGTAGCAGGGTAGTGATGGCCTTGTAAATGAGTTTGGAAGTATTCCTTCCTATTCTGTTTTTTGAAAGAGTTTGAGAAGGATTGGGGTTAATTCTTCATTAAATATTTGGTAGGAATTGCCACTGAAACAATCTGGTTTTGGTGTTTTCTGGGTTGACAAGTTTCTGATTATTGATCCCACCTCCTTACTTATTATTGTTTTGTTCATATTTTCTATTAATGATTCAGTCTTGGTAGTTTATATGTTTCTGGGAATTTATTCGTTTCTTCATGTCCAATTTTTTGGTCTGTACCTGTTCATAGTTGTCATTTATGATCCCTTCTATTTGTCATATCAGTTGTAATGTACAGTTGACTCTTGAAAAACACAGGTTTGAACTGTGTGGGTACACTTATATGTGATTTTTTAATAAATAGAGTACTGTAAATGTATTTTCCTTATGATATTCTTAACATTATATCTACTTTATTATAAGAATACAGTAAATAATACATATAAGATAAATGTGTTAACTGACTGTTTATGTCACCAGTAATGCTTCCTGTAAACAGTAGGCCATTAGTGGTTAAGTTTGGGGGGAGTTAAAAGTTATACGTGGATTTTTGACAGCATGAGGGGTCGGTGCCTCTAATCCTGATCTTGTTCAAGGATCAAGTGTATTCTCTTAATTATTTCATTTCTTTGAGTTCTTTTTTTTCCTTGGTGAGTGTAACTTAAGGTTTATATTTTTTATACCTTTTAAAATAATGTAGTCTCATTTTGTCAATATTTTCTATTTTCATAAACACTATTTCATTCATTTCTGCTATAATAGTTACTATTTCTTCCTTCGGCTAATTTTTGCTTAGTCTATTCTTTATGTAGTTCCTTGAGGTGTAATGTTGGATCATTTATTTGAGATCTTTATTTTTCTTAAGGCTTTTATAGCTAAAAATTTAAGTCTCAGAAATGCTTCTGTTGAATCCCATGAATTTTCATATGTTGTGTATCCACTTTTTTTTGTTTTTTTTCTTTTTATTGAAGTATCATTACATCACATTCTATTAATTACAGGTAAACAAAAAATTAATTCATCAATTCTATACATTATCTGTGCTCACCATAATAAATATAGTAACCATCTGTCCCATACAACAGTATTACAATATTATTGACTATACTCCCAATGTTGATCTTGTCATCTCTGTGATTATTTTATAACTGGGAGTTTGTACTTCTTAATCTCCTTCATCCACTTTACCCATTCTCTCCCCAACCTCCCTTCTGGAACCCATCAGTTTGTTTTCTGTATTTAAATGTCTGTTTTTTGGCTTGTTTGGTTTTTTTTTTTTTTCATTTGTTATTTTAGATTCCACAAATAAGTGAAATCATATGGTATTTGTCTTTTTCTGTCTGACTTCGTTTAGAATAACATACTTTATGTCTATTCATGTCACAAGAGACAAGATCACATTCTTTTTTATGGCTAATATTCCTTTATACATGTATACCACATTTTTTAATCTATTCATCTTTCAATGGACACTTGAATTTCTTCCATGTAGCTTTGTACTTCTTTTTCAAGATTGCTTTGGCTATTTCAGGTCTTTTGTGGTTCCCTACAAATATTAGAATTCTTCTAGTTCCTTGAAAAAATTCTATTGGTATTTTGATAGGGATTACATTGAATCTGTGGATTGCTTTCAGTAACAGGGACATATTAACAATATTCTTTTAATCCATGAGCATGGAATATCTTTCCATTGGTTTGTGCGTTATTTTCATTCTCTTTCATCATTCTCTTTTCATCAGGGTTTTATAGTTTTCAGAATATGGGTCCTTCACCTCCTTGGTTAAGTTTATACCTATTTTATTCTTTTTGTTGTAATTGTAAATGGGATTTTTTGAAATTTCTCTTTCTGCTACTTTGTTATTAGTATATATAAACACAACTGAGTTTAGTTTATTAGCTATGTATCCTTCAACTTTACTGAATTGATTTATTACTTCTAATAGGTGTTTGGAATCTTGAGGGTTTCCTATGGATAGCATTATTTATTTATTTATTTATTTATTTATTTATTTTTAAAGATTTTATTTATTTATTCGACAGAGATAGAGATAGCCAGCGAGAGAGGGAACACAAGCAGGGGGAGTGGGAGAGGAAGAAGCAGGCTCATATCAGAGGAGGCCTGATGTGGGGCTCGATCCCATAACGCCAGGATCACGCCCTGAGCCGAAGGCAGACGCTTAACCACTATGCCACCCAGGCGCCCCTGGATAGCATTATTTATTCTGCACATAATGATAGTTTAATTTCTTCCTTACCAATTTAGATGACTCTTATTTCTTTTGCCTGTTTGTTTCCTCCAGCTAAGACTTCCAGTACTGTGTTGAATAAAAGCAGTGAGAAGGGGCACCCTTGTCTTATTCCTACTCTTAGAGAAAAAGGCTCTCGGTATTTCACTATTGGATATGGTGTTAAGCTGCACAATTTCCTATTGGGCCTTTATTATGTTGAGGTATGTTCCCTCTAAACCCACTTTGTTGAGAGTTTTTATCATGAGTGGATGTTGTTTTTTGTCAATGTTTTTTTTTCTGTGTCTATTGAGATGATCCTGTGGTTTTCATTTTTTCTCTTAATATGATGGAACATATTGATTGACACATGAATATTGAACAACCCTTGCGTCTGTGGAATGAATCTTACTTGATTTTGATCAATGATGTCCTCAGCATATTACTGAACTCAGTGTGTTGAGGATTTTGTTGAGGTTTTGCATCTATGTTTATCAGAGATATTGGCTTGTGGTTTTGCATCTATGTTTATCAGAGATATTGGCTTGTGGTTTTCTTTTTTTTTTGTAATGTATCTGATTTTGGCATTAGGGTGATGCTGGTCTGATAGAATGAACTTGAAAGTTTTCCTTCCTTTTCTGTTTTTTAGAATAGTTTAAGAATAGGTATTAACTCTTCTTAAACGTTTGGTAGAATTCACCTGGAAACCCTTCTGGTCCTGGGCTTTTGTTTGTTGGGAGGGTTTTTGTTGTTGTTGTTTTTAATTGATTCAATTTCATTACTAGTAATTAGTTTGTTCAAATATTCTATTTCTTTCTAATTCAATTTTGAAAGATTATATGTTTTTAGGAATTGATCCATTTTTCCTAGGCTTTCCAATTGGTCAGCATATAATTTTTTATAATATTCTCTTGTAATCCTTTGCATTTCTGTGTTGTCAGTTATTTCTCCATTTCTGATTTTATTTATTTAGGTCCTCTCTCTTTTTTTCCTCGTTTAGTCTGCATAAAGTTTTATCTATTTTACTGATCTTTCAAAGAATCAGCTTTTGGTTTCATTGACCTTTCCCTTTTTTTAGGCTTCAATTAATTTATTTCCACTTTAATCTTTCCTTCCTTCTGCTAGGTTTGGCTTTTGTTCCTTTATAGCTTTTTCAGGTGTTTGTTGTTTATTTGAGATATCCCTTCTTTCTTGAGGTAGGCCTGTATTGCTATAAATTTCCCTCTAAGAACTGCTTTTATTGCATACCAAAGATTTTGGATCATTGTGTTTTCATTTTCATTTGTCTCCATATGTTTTTTTATTTCCTCTTTGATTTCTTGGTTGACCCATTCATTGCTTAGTACCATATTGTTTCGCCTCCATGTATTTGTGTCCTTTCCAGAATTTTCCTTGGAATTGATTTCTATTTTCCCACCACTGTGGTCAGAAAAAATGTTTAATATGATTTCAATCTTCTTAAATTTAGTGAGACTTGTTTTGTAGCCTAATATATGATCTTTCTTGGAGAATGTTCCAAGGGCACTTGAAAATAATATGTATTTTGAGGTGTCTAAGTGGCTTAGCTGGTTAAGCAGCTGACAGTTGATTTTGGGTCAGGTCATGATCTCAGGGTTCTGGGATCAAGCTCTGCATTGGACTCCATGCTCAGTGGGAAATCAGCTTGAGGGTTCTCTCTCCCTCTGCCCCTCTGCCAGGTCATACATGCTCTCTCTAAAATAAATAAATCTTAAAAAAAAAGAAAGAAAGATAAGAATGTGTATTCTGCTGTTTTTGGATGCAATATTCTGTATATATCTGTTAGGCTATCCAGTGTAATGTGTCATTCAAAGCCACTGTGTCCTTGTTGATTTTCTGCCTGGATGAGCTATCTATTGATGTAAATAGGGTGTTAAGGTCCCCTACTATTGTTAGTCCCCTATTTTATGTTTGTTAATATTTGCTTTATGTAGTTTCATGATCCCTTGTTGGGGGACAGATATTTACAATTGTTATATTCTCTTGCTTCAGTCTTTGTTTTAAAGTTTATTTTGTCTGATATAAGTATTGTTACCCCAGCTATTTTTTTTTTTTTTGCTTACATTTGCATGGTATGTTTTTCTAGCCCATCACTTCAGTCTACACATGTCTTTACATCTGATGAGTCTCTTGTAGGACACGTATAGAAGAGCCTCCATTTTTTTTATCCATTCAGTCACCATATGCTTTGATTAGAGAGCACTTAGTCCATTTACATTTAAAATAATGAATGATAAGTATATACTTTTACCATTTGTTTAATTTTTTTCCAGTTGTTTCAGTAGTTCTTCTCTTGCCCTATTCCCTTGTGGTTTGATGGTTTTCTTTAGTGTTATGCTTAGATTCCTTTGTTTTTTGGTTTTTGGTTTTTGGAGTGTTTTTTTTTTATATCTACTATAGGTTTTTGATTTGTGGTTACCATTAGTTTCATGTACAACATCTTATATGTATAGCAGTCTATATTAACTTCTGGTTGCTTAAGGTCAAACACATTTGAAAGCATTAAATTTACTCTCTTCTTCACGTCTTATGTATATGATGTCATATTTTATATCTATTTTGTGTATCTCTTGCTTGATTTTTTTAGATAAAATTGATTTTACTACTTTTGTTTTTAACCTCCACACTGTCTTTTTAATTGATACTACCTTTCTTATATGTCTGCTTTTACCTGTGAATTTTTTTTCATAATTTTCTTACTTTTAGTTATGGCCTTTTCACTCAAAGAATTCCCTTTAGCATTTCTTGTAAGACTGGCTTAGTATTGATGAACACCTATAATTTTTGTATGTCTGGGAAAGTCTTTATCTCTCCTTCTATTCTGAATGTTACCTTGCTAGAGAGAGTATTCTTAATTTCAGTTGTTGTTGTTGTTGTTTCCTTTCAGCACTTTAAATATCCTTTCACTCCCTTTTGGCCTACAAAGTTTCAGCTGAAAAGTCAACATATAGACTTACGGGTTTTTCTATGTATGTAACTATTTTCTTTTCTCTTGATAACTTTAAAATTCTCTTTATCATTAATTTTTGCCACTTTATTATCTGTCTTGGTGTAGATTTTCTTGGGTTCATCTTGTTAGGAGGTCTCTGTATTTCCTGGACTGGATGTCTGTTTCATGCTCCAGATTAGGGTTTTGCAGCTATTATTTCTTCAAATAATTCTGCCCCCCCTTTCTGGGATCCCTATAATGTGCATGTTATTATACTTGATAATGTCACTGTATTCCCTTGAGGTAGTCTCATTTTTTATTATTCTCTTTTCTTTTTGCTGTTGTCCTTGGTTGCTTTCCATTACCCTGTCTTTCAGATTGTTGATTTGTCCTTCTGCCTCCCCTAATCCACTATTTATTCCCTCTGATCTGATTTTTGTTCAGTCAATGAATTCATCTCTTATTGCATTTGGTTTATATTTTCTATTTTTGTCGTTGTTTTTGAAGCTTTCACTCGATTCATGCACTTTGTCTCAAGTTCAGTAAGTATCTTTATGACCATTACTTCAAATTATTCATCAGACATACTGTTTATCTGTTTCACTTAGCTTTTTTTGTTGTGATTTTGTCTTTATTCATTTGATAAATCTTCTTTCTCGTCATTTTGTCTCTCTGTTTCTATGTATTAGGGATGGCAGCTATGTCTCCTTAAAAGTAGTGTCCTTGCGTAGAAGAGATCCTATGGTGCCCTGTAGTGCAATGTCCCCTAGTCACTAGGACCGGATACTTCAAGGATGTCTCTTATGTGGGTGGTGTGTGCCCTACTTCTGTTTTCAGCCCAGTTAGCTGCAATGACATGATGCCTGCTGTAAGCATGCTGGGCAATTTGGTCCCTGGGCTGTTGAGGGACTTATCTGAGGCTCAGGTGGGCTCATAGGTGGACAGAGGCAGCAATCAGGTTAGCTATCTGCAAGTAGCTTCTCTGCAGGGCCCCTAGAGACTTTTATTGGTGGGCAAGGCCAGCAGTCAGACTAGGTGTCTGCAGTCAGCCTTTCTGCCTCAGATGTAGGTGCATCCAATGCCAGGCCTTTCTACTTGCACACTCAGTTAAAAGGTTTGGCTGCTGGAACTGCAGGTGCACTAGTGTATGGAGTTATCTTTCCTTCTGCCAAGAGCAGGAGGCACTTTGTTGTGGCAAAAGTCCCTGCCTAGTGTGGGGGTGATCCTCTCACTTCTCTGAGCTTATGGTGTCCCTCCTATTTGTGGTTAGTCTCAAGGGAGTTTGGTTCTCAACCACATCTCTGCTCCTCCTACCCTTTCCAATATGTCCTTCCCTCTATGCTTAATTGTGGAAGGTGTGTTCTGCCAGTCTTGAGGTCACTTTCAGAGTTACTTATTCGGATGTAGCTATCATCTCAGTGTGTTCTTGGGTGTTCTTTTTTTTCCTCAAATTTGGGAAGTTTTCAACCATTATTTCAAAAATAGACTTTCTGTCCCTTTCTCTCCTTCTTTTTCTGAGATTCCCATAATGCATATATTGAATCTTTTGATATTGCCTTATAAGTACCATAGGCTTTCTTCACTCTTCTTATTTCTTTTTGTTCCTCTGATTGGTTAATTTCAAGTGATTTGTCTTCAAGTTCCCTGATTCTTCCTTTTGCTTTGTCAAGTCTCCTGTTGAAACTATTGAATTTTTCAGTTCAGTATTCTTTAGCTTTAGGATTTTTGTGTTTGGTTTTATGTGTGGAGTGTGTGTGTGTGTGTGTGTGATGGTTTCTAATCCTTTATTAAACGTCTCATTTTGTTCATTGTTTGCCAAAATTTGTTGTTTATGCATTCACTAAACTTAAGAGGATTATATATGTATACACATATACACATTTTTATGTGTCAAAGAAGATAGATACAGATATACATATAGAACCATCATGAATGACTTATCAGTCACATACAACTTTTTAAAATAATGTCATTTATTACAAACTCCTTTAAATGAAGTTTATATTAGATCCCTACTTAATATTTTAATTATTAAGCACTGAGTATAAGCTCTAGGGAGCTTATACATTGCTGGTACTTTTGCAGATCTATATAACACTGTTCTAATACTTAAAAAACTCAGAATCTCAGAGAAAAGAAATTATTTATATGAGCGGCAAAAAGAGAGAATAATACAAAATAGCCAAATATATGTCAGCCTTTAAACCTTAATGTGGAATCATAAGAGGATGAGACTACTGTAATCCCAAGAGGGTGAGAAAAACTCCTAGTAAAAGTCATATATCTTGCAGGCATGATGAACACATTGAAAGTCCCTAAACACAGGCAAAAAGCATGAGTACATATTGGTTGATATAGCATCCTCTAATGACAGGGCAGAAACTGTCTTACCTGGAGTACAGTGTAGCTCTTAACAAACTCAGGGGATTCAGTTAAATGCGAACTGTTAACAAAGCTTAAATGGTGGATTAATGAAGTACTTTTGAATTCACAGCATATAAGTATGCATTTTGATAACTGCATACTTCCAAAAAACTTCATTATAGGTATTCCTTTAATTATACTTCATTTAGCTGTGTGTTCAAACATCGTCTGGTTGCTGATACAAGCAAATAAAGTTTCTGAAACAAAAAATCTTATATCCTAGTTAAACATACTCTGATCAAGTATCAGACACTGCTAGCTGTATCTCAATTTGTATTTATCTTACATCGAAATAAAATGAATTGACTTCAATCAGATTCATCAAAGTGCATACAAATTGAGTTCATATGAAAGTTGTTCTATGAGTCCCTAAGACGTATAGTTTATTTCCTTCTTCCTTCTCTCTCTTCTGGTTCTTCTCCTCTCCCTCCCTTTCTCCTTCCCCTTCTCTTCCTTGTCCTCCTCTTCCTCTTCCTTTCTTTCTTTTCAAAACTGGTAGTGCTGTGTAGTATTTTCTATGGTCCAAAAATAGTGGATAGGTCAATACATTTACTCCTCTGTTACTGTATATTTTACATTATTTTTAAAGGTTTGAACTAAGTGAATAAAACACGATGATTATGTATAAATTTCAAAGATGCTAGAGAATGTGCATTGCCATAGAAACAATAGAAAGGTATAATAATATTTAATATTTATCCACCAGTTTGATAAATATGTAAGCTACTATGTGGTATTTCACAAAAAGAATATTTTGCAACTAGTATTTCTGGTAGCCCAGGTTTCAAAATCCTTGGGTCTGAGAGAATGTGGTTTGTGGTTTTGAAATTTTGTATTATAAGTATATTGGAAGTAGCCAATATTAGGGGGTAATTTAAGAGGAAATCTCAGCACAACTTCAGAAAAGTTAGATATGGTGGAAGCTGTAAAAACAAAGTAAAATTTATAACACAATGATTTATATGTATTTTCCCTCTGGTTATTCTACCTGTGTGTGCACACACAGTCACCAGAAAGAATACTAAGACAATAAAACTAGGTTCTTCAGAATGTGTTGGTGACTGCTGAAGAAATCCAAAGTAAAGGAAATACTATTGTAATTCCACACCTTCACATACCTGATCTCACAAGCAGATTATGAGGGTTTGGGGATAGATAGGATCATGTCTCTATTGTAGATGAGGACACAAGGCTAAGTAGTTATTCCCAGAGCACGATAGCTAGTAATTGTCCTAGTTAGTTTCAAAAACTTTTTCGGGTTCTTTCTTCTGTTAGGGCTAGTGAAAAACTTTGAGGTAGATTTTTAAAGTACAATTTAGGTCTTTCATTTTCATTAATAAATAAAGCTCTTTGCCCTCTTTTCTCTGCTTTTCCCTACTTAGACTTTTACTTTTCCAGAGAAATTGCAATGGGAATGACTTTGTTAATATAATACTTTCTTTATTCTCACTGATAATGACCTTTAGCTTGAAAGAAATCAGCTGAAATTTTTGTTGGGCAACTTTTTGCAATAGAGCATCATTGTAATTAATACAACAAATTACTGTTGCCGTGGACAATTGCACAATACATGGAAACAGATTGTTGTATACAATCTTTGTCATAATGGCATTTAGAATAATGGAATTCTGCCTATATTATCAAACACCTATACAACTGAGTTATGATCCCCTGACTTTAAAACAGTCTTAGACCTTGGAACTCTCCAATGTCCATCCGGCCCCAGGGCATGGTCTTTCAGTGTTTGGAAACAAGTTTCTTTGTCTTTAAAATGCATCAGCTATACAAGCTAGCTGTCAAAGTCATTTACTAACTCAAGAAAGTCCAAAAAGGGTGGAGGGGAACTGTTTTTAAAAATGCAGTGGTGGTCTGTAGATACCTTATCACTAAACAGAACTTATCTGGGAATCTAGAACTTGGAAGAGCTGGTCTCTGGTTAAGTATTTGCTTAATGACAAGGAATGACTAACCAATGGCCAAGAGGAGAATACAGTTAGAAAAACTGAGGCGGCATCAAGAACAAAAGACACAAAGTCAATGAAATGCTATGTTTCAAATACATAATACGATTCTATTTTATAGCTGTCAAAATTTATAAAACAGCAATATTCTATTCATGGAGTTTTCTAAATTGAGACCTACAAAGAGTATATGGTTATAGCAGTTCCAGTTTAATTACTTTAAATTGGGGCTACATTGTTGACTGGTAAGAGAGTGAATTATTGGAATTATAAACACTGTGTATCTAGAGGTATAGTCCTCACTTTATACATACACACACATTCATACACACACACACACACACATATATAAACATTGTTATTTAAACATCTGTACCTAGGGAAATAAATGATAAAACATATGAAGTAAATGATAAAACATGTGACATAAATAATAAATGATAAATGGGAAATAAATGATAATGATAAAGGAAATGTGATAAAACATATGAAAATCCCTGGTGATTTAGCATGGGGCTCCATCTTCCTACATCCCTCACTCCTTCTCATCTCTACTCCTGTCTTCTCTCTCCCCCCTCTTTCTTCTTTTCCCTTTCTTTTTTACCTCAGTCTCCAACCTATATGCATGTATATTTTTATAAAGAAGACAGGCTCAGAATATTATTTTTGTCTTGATACAGGTAGATTGCAAGTTAGACCAATGACCTAGTAGTCTGCCAGATGGTACATTCTCTTTTCAGAAGCCAAATATGCTCAGAGATCCTCAGGACTTTGAAATACATCGCTTTGCTACATCTGACAAATCTAGAATATGGGATCAGGAATAAAAGATGAGTTTCTTTTTCATGCATTAGCAAAATTTCAGCAAGGACAGTAGGTTCTTTATCATTCAGGACCTGAACAACTTTGTTAGTCTACATGTTTTGCCATGTGTTCCAGAACTAGTCACTAATTCACAGAATAAAGTGTTAACAGGATAGCTAGTGAACATTTACATTGGCTTATAGAGTAAGTTAGGATATGAGCATTTATTAGACAGTTATAACTGCTCAAAACCCACTAGAGATGCATTCAATTTAGTTTAAGGGTTGCACATTTCCCTATATATGGCTTGTTGTGAATAATGTAAATGTGCATCCCTGAGACTAAATAAAATACATTTCCTGCTATTGGTAATGTGTTAGAACAGTTGTCCCATAAATCACTTGAGCAGCATTTATAGATTACTATACTCTATCTAGGCCAAGCTTGTAAATATCTGTGTAACTCATAATTCAATGATTTGCAACCCACTAAAGAAAACCTTAGAGATTTTTCTCTTTTTTTTCCTCTCCTCTCATATGATAGCAACAAACACCTCCCTTAAAGATACTCATTTGAATGCTTTTATAAAGCTTTACTTTTTAATAGAAGCTAGAAGATTTAATGTATAACAAGAAGAATCAACCAGAAACCTGTGGAGTGACTCTCACTCCTCATAGGTGGGTCTTCACTCATGTATCCCTTTGCCCTTTCCCTTCCAAGCCTTCCTTCCCAGAAGACCCAGGAATTCTCGGCAGGCTTGTGGTCACAAGGAGTGACCATTTTCCAATGCCTTTAGGCTTCCTTTGTGCTCTGTTTTCTCCCAGCTTCCTTCTCCACTCTCCTACTCCTTTCTCCTACTACTACTTCTCCCCACTTTTACACACACACCCACAGTCATGTAGGAACCAAGCAGACACACTTTGTCTACTCCTATCTCCATCAATTTTATAACTTAGCATACATCAGAAGGAAAATGAGCATTCAGGTTTGGAAACGTTATAGACCATTGGTTTCAGTGTATCCTTGGTATCATTCTTCTAAGTAAAAGCAAATTCAAAACAAAACAAACAAACAAACAAAAAAAAACCCCTAGTGTTTCTCTGTGCTAGGCATTTTGTATGTTTTATATCATTTGACACTTGTAGAATAACATGATTAGCCCCTTTTTATTAGAGAGGGAAGTGAAAGGTTTAGAAGACTTAAAATATCTGAGGTTGCAGGGTCCAGATTTGAAAGTGAACCTAATTCAAAAGCCAGCATCTGTATTCTTTTGGCTTGACCTTTCTCCATAACTCTGGCAAGAGATTCTTACCTTATGAGAACTGGTCATGTCTATTGAATATAATGCTCTGAAATTTTGCCTCTGTGAACTGCGTTTGAGTTTCCAAGCTTACAGTAGCCTGTCTCCCCCACCCCCGACATTTACCTAAGTTGCTTTCTTTTGCCTCTTTCTTGATGCTTTGGACTTCTAACCTATGAGAACACCATACGTCTTGGAATAACCCGCCAAATTATCCTTTGTACATCTGAGTCTATGTCAATAGGGAGTTGAGAAACCTCACAATGGGAAGTTCTGTTTATGCCACTCCTGTGCACTTACTGTCCCCAAAGACTCTGCTTCAACAGTCATTAGTCCTCCTCGTGCTCACTGACTCACATTCCAGAGTCTGTCATCTATTTTGTGCTCCACCAATTTTCAATTTGTTTCTGGTGACACTTGAGTGAGTGGCTCCAACCTTTGGGTAATTGGTGATGAGTTGGAACTTGATGGCTCTTAGTTTTCATTTAGATGCTGCTTTGCTGAATCAACTGCTGCCTTGTAGCACAGTCCAACATGAACCCCTCCACTCACCAAGTGCCCTGTCTGTTTGTAAAATGCTTTTTGTTCTCCAGAGTACTCTCAAACTTATTTTATTGTCTTCATTGTGAATTATATGGGGTAAATCTATGAGTGAAGAAACAGACATGGAGAAATGACTTCTATTTCCAGAGGCAATGGCTTTCGTTTGTTACGGAAGCAGGCTTCTATTGATGCTCCTTTTGTAACCACAATGTGCTAAAATAGGTTCTCAAAATCTCTAACTTTCTATGTAGGATAGTTTTGACATAGAAACATCCAGATTCTTAAACAGTGTACTTGGAAGATTTCAACCACCCATATGATGTAGAATGGGGCATGAAGACTAATTAGCTACTATTAT
This sequence comes from Ailuropoda melanoleuca, assembly GCF_002007445.2. Classification (NCBI taxonomy): domain Eukaryota; kingdom Metazoa; phylum Chordata; class Mammalia; order Carnivora; family Ursidae; genus Ailuropoda; species Ailuropoda melanoleuca. The sequence continues at coordinate 109,998,415 of NC_048219.1, forward strand.
AATTCTTCTTGCTATTGAATTAATATTGGTAAAACATTATTTATAAAGTAGGTATATAAGACAATACTTGGGGCAATTCTTGATATCCAAGAAGATAACAAAAGGGGATATCAAGATTCTGGTTTCTGTTCTTTGTATTATACTACGTGACTATGACAGGTTGTTGACACTATTGGAAGCTCAATTTACTAATCGAGAAAAGTGGGGATAATAACTACTCTTTAGAATATCAAATATGATTTTTATTGGTATTACAAGTACATCAAAAATTAATAATATTGAAAATTTTAAAACAGAGTTGGAGCCCAAATTTACTTGTAATATTTCCAATTGCTCACAGCTTTCTGCAAGCAAGTATAGTTTTCTCTAAGAAGTATGAAAAGAGTTAACTATTTCAACTTTTTAAAATAGTGAAATACAGAATTTAATTTTTTGAAATGACTCGGTTGCTCTCTTTGATCTTTGTGAGAACTTCCTTTACTGTCAATGGTATTTCATTATTATGACAGCTATTATTAAAACTTTAGTATCAAACTCCTATGTATTAATGGTTTTTAACTCAGGTTTGTGATCTATATTCCATTTCACTTGTGATTTCGATTTCATCCCAAATGTAGGTTTCATACCCAAGTAGAAAAGGCCAGGTTTTCACTTTGAATTTTAAGCATGTGTTTACAGTATGTGAAGGTTACCCTACAAATCCTTCTTTGTATCATTTCAATCCCCCAAGTTGGTGGAAAGGAATAAAAATGTGAAAATATATTTACCCCTGTGGTCCACTACAGCATTGATTGCCAAGGAAATTCTCCATAAAATGGCATGTCTGATCAGCTATAATGGACAGTCTCTTCGTGATTTTTGTACACACTTCAGATTTTTAAAATTTATGTGATGTTCTCCAAATCTTAATGTCTTTTCCATTTTGGTTACAATATTCATATCACCTTGAAAGTATCTGTGGGGGCAACTGGGTGGCCCAGTTGGTTAAGTGTCTGCCTTCAGCTCAGGTCATGATCTCACGGTCTTAGGATCAAGCCCTGTGTCGGGCTCCCTGCTCAGCGGGGAGTCTGCTCTTCTCCTCTCCCTCTGTGTTCCCTCTCTCGCTCTCACTTTCTCTAACTCTCAAGTTAATAAATAAATCCTTGAAAAAAAATCTGTGAATAATTACAAGTGAACTATATTTTCTTAAAGGATATAATGTATTTAGCTAGATTAGATTTATCCTATCTCACTAGTATTCCTTAGTTCTTCATATTTATCTGTAGGGTTTTTGAAGTTTTAAAATAGTACACTAATTATGTGGCAATGATAGAAAAAAAATGGTGTTTTTACCTTCAAATTAGTTTATAATTGCAGATTTTATGGAGACCAAATTCCCACCCCCCAGGTTTTTTTGTTTTGCTTTGTTTTGTTTTTCCTGTTTCAGAAGATCCTCAGATAAAATGGACTTTCTCAATTTGGTTGCACGTCTTATTTTCTAGATGGTAAATTCCATGTTGAAAGGCAAATGTTAGGTACACAGCTGTGTTGAGTAAACATTTGCAGGAAGTCAGTCTGAGATTTAGAAATAGCCTAGATACATTTGTATTCTTTTTCCTTCCTATCTCTCTTAGCATTGACACTTTCAGAAAGTTATTTAACCTGAATAAATCAGGAAAATTAAAATAATCATGTACAACTTAGAAGTTATAGTAAGGATTAATACATGTAAATCATTTAGCACAGTGTCTAGCATATAAGTACAAAAATAAATTGCAAATATTATGTATTAGACCAATTGTAAGTGCCTCCTAGGTGATGAATGCTATGTTAGACCTTGGGATATAATGATGAAGAGCCCTTGTCCTCAAGGAACCTACAGTCCAATGAAGAACGCAGAAAATTTCTAATCAATTTCAACAGTAGCAGGTTAAAAGAGAAAAAGCAAAGGGTGTCATGTCAGTGTATATTGGCATATTTTCTAACACCTGGGAGGATCCCTGAAGTTTTCCAGGCAGAAAATACACATATGTAAACCTCAGAGATGAGTAAGTGTTAGGTAGTCAAAGCAGAGTAGATGATGGAGGAAGGGATAAGAGGAAAGAAAAGATTCGGTGTGAGCAAGAGCCTAGAGCAATGTTGTGACTAGAAAGAATGAGCCCAGATCAGTTTCCCATGCGGGCACCCTCTATGTTGCTAGCCCCGTGTGTAGAACTTAATAGCACTCTACTGGCAGATCAAGTGGTTTTGGCTAACCAATGATCAGATTCCCTTGAGAGGAAAGGGGCCCAAGGATCTTTGGTGGGAGAGGAAAGACAAAAGTGGAGAGTGAGATCCTAGATACATTCTAGGTGCAGTGTTTAGCCCCTTTTCTTTGGTTTATGGTGGGGACTGGGAATGGAGGGAGAACACAGACATTAAAACCTGTATCACAGAACTGACTTTCGTTTTGTCTTCTGAGTTCTGGAGAGAGGCCCAGCACTGTTGCACGGCTGGCAGACACCACACTCTGTCCTGCGATTCTCATTGCTGCCAGCATCCTGGGGCCCATCACATACCAGGAATCGCATTGCGGTTCGTTGCTTATGTTGGTTTGGTTTTTTTATTTGGTTCCTCGATGGTTGGGACGTAGAGTGAAAAAAGAGAAGTAAGCATCACATGGAAATAAAAGAAGGAAAGAAGAAAAAGAAAAAAGGACAGGTAGAGAGATTGAGATTGAGTTTGTGTGCCCTCAATTCAAATAGCAGTGTCAGCTAGGGATCCTCCAGGTGGCATATAGTTAGTTATGACTATATGCCTCATTTGCTTTTTCATTAGCATCTTCTAAGTATTGGTGTGCCAGTGCCATTTAGAATTCTTTTAATGACAAAAAAAATTTCAAAATAATTTCAAATTTATAGAAAATTCACACCATCAGTTTTTAAGCTTGTCACATATACTTTATCTTTCTCTCCCTGCCCCATATACACATGTACCCCTTTCTCCACATGGACACACACACACACACACACACACACACACATAATGGTACGTGTGTGTATATACACACTCTTTCTTCTGAGCCACCTGCATATTTGAAGGCATCGTGTCCTTTAATCCTGTAATATTGACCATTCAGGGGCCGCCTGGGTGGCTCAGTCAGTTAAGCATCTGACTCTCGATTTTGGCTCAGGTCATGATCACAGGGTTGTGAGATGGAGCCCCACGTCAGGCTTCATGCCCAGCATGCTTAAGACTCTCTCTTTCTCCCTCTCTAATAAATATATATAGCATATATATAATACAATACATAAAATGTATACACACATGTTTTTCTACATATATATATTGACCATTCAGTATGCATTTCCTAATACAGGATATTCTTTAACATAATAACAGCACGGTTAACAAATTCAGGAAATATATCATCAATAATACTGGCAGCTAATCTGTGGACCATATTCCCAAGTTCTCAATGGTTCCAATAATATCTTTTCTAACATTTATAGTCCTTTGATTATAGGATCCAGACCACATTGCATTTAATGATTGTATACCTTTAGGGTCTCTTCAGTCTCGTTCTTTCATTTCTTTGACATTTTTGAAGAACATAGGCCATTATTTTGGACTGTGTTTGGTTATTCTTCATTCTCAAGCTTCAATAATAAAACCGGTGACACCATTTATAATACATAAATGGTGATTGGATAGGACATACATCATTTGTTCCAGGGTCTCTGATTGGATTATAAATTTGTACCTTCACTACTCCTTAGTGTCATAAAATATCAACCAGGAGGACTATGTGGGGATGTCCCTGTCTATTATAAAATCTTCACCCAAACATCTTAGCTAAGCAAAAATCTCCAGATATTTATGTGTCATCTTAAAGTCCTCCTAGCAATAGGCCAGCAAAGCTTTACCAGGAACATTATTTCATGTTGATGATATGATATCTTTTGCCCCTGCTCTTGTCAGTTTCATTACACTGAGACATGTGGCACTCCACTTTGCAATTAGCTCTCTAAATACAATGCACCAGCCCCTAGACTTTGAGCATCTTTCATGAACTGTGGTCTCCTCAAAGGCAGGCAGCAAGGCTTATTCTTTGTTCTATCCCTAACTTGACTCTCCCTCTCTTCAGTCTGTGGCTTTTCTTGCTTTTTGTTTAGTTTATAACCCATAGTTCCTTGTGTCTGTTCCCTCTCTTCTTTTCCATCTCTAATTACCATTGTCCATACTAAATGCTTCCCAGGTTAAAATAAATAGCAGTCACAATAACCACAGTCACAATACAGCTTTCTAATGCATTGTTTTACCCACTGTCCTGCCTCAACCTACTCCTCAAGTACCACTATTTTGTAAGTAGAACAGTTGAAGATACTGAAGAACAAATTAGCACTCCCCAGTTCAAACCCTGACTTGAGCATCTCCTATGATATTGTTATATTCTTTGAGCTTCAATTTCATCATTGGCAAAGACAAGGATGTTAAAAGTATACCTAGATCAGTAGGAGGTTGAAGGGCTTTTTGTAATAATCCCCACATAATGTCCACCACAGTACTAGGCATGTGTTCATACTCTAAAATGTTACCTGTTGCTATTTAGGGTTTAAGACAGCATCCAGAATATGGTTTCAGTCTCTACTGTTACTATCCATTTAACGCCTCAGAAGACAAACAGATGCTAAAGAGGCTCTTCAACTATACATAGGGTTATATGTCTTGTTGGACCCCTCAGATCTGGGTACACTTCCTAAAGTATAGGAAGAAGCAGAGCGCATCACTACAGGGCCCAGGAAGCCAACCTCTGCTCCTTCTGACTGACTAGTAACCTTAGTTTATGGTATTTTAATTTCTCATTAAGTTTGTTATGATGTCATAAAAATATTCTTTTTTTATGTAACTCTTTACGTGTGCAAAATTTATTAATGAGTTCACTGTACTTGTAAAATCCAGAACTCTAAGAATTCAAAATGCTTCCATTCATTAATCTCATTAAACTCACTAAGTATCCCAAAGCTACTTTAGTACACAGAGGTTTGAAATATGTGCTATCATTTCATTTATTTTGAAAATGAAAAACATCTGGCGTTCATACTGATGACCTATAGGAGTTCATTTAAATTCTATATTAAATCTGTATCTCCTTTTTTCTATACTGAGAATCGCTTTTTCAAGGACACTGGAGATAAAAGAAACAGAATATATCATAATTACACATTTACTTTGTTCCATGTAACACAGAAAACATTCTCAGAATAACAATACTTCTACCATCAACATTAGTACTTTAAAATGTCAGGTTTTTTTATACTTATTTTTTTTATATTTGAATTTTATCTATTTCTTCATATAAATTCTACATGTAAATTTGGCTCACCACAAGTCTTAGCCTTAATGTCTTCCCAGTCCTTTTGGATGTCTAATACTCTGTGTCCAATAAATTCCTAAGAAAGGACTCCTGGAAACATCATTCCTTGAGTTCTTACATATTGTCAACAGTTTTAGCATGGTCTTTTAATTGAAACGTCAGCTTTGTTGGGCATAAAATCCTTGGATCATGTTTGTTTCTTTGTTTTCTTTGTATATTTTTATAATAGCTTTGCAGTTTTTTATGAAGTTTTCCTGTCCAAAAGTCTAATGACCAGTCTGATTTTACTTCCTTGGTAAACCATCTAGTATTCTTTCCCAGAGACTCACAGAATCATTTCTTCTTTTTCTTTAAAGCTTAATTCTTTTACTAGGCTATGTCTCTGTATTAGTGATTCTGAGGTACCCTTTCAATAAGTAGTTTTGAGTCTTTACTTTTTATGAAAGTTTTTAAAAATCTTTCTTCAGTTCTGTTCTCTTTTCTTTTTCATAAAATCTTATATGCATGTGGTATCTGCTTTGACTTTTCTATTTGTTAGTTTTTCTCACTTTTATCTCTTGTTTTTTTAATTTCATTTTTTCTATTTTTTGTTTTTCTTGAACAAAAATAATTTGTATTTTTTATTCTTGTATTTATCCTAGTTTTATCATATCTGAAAATGTTTCTTTTATTTCTGTTTACTGAGTTCTATCACTAAAAGTCTGTGTTTTTCTAATTATTATTTATGATGTTCTTTCATATCTTGTGCCATTTTCTAAATTCTGACTTGTTCACTTTGAAATAGTGGTTTTCATCTGTTTTTCATGCTTGTCTTTCTACTATACTTTTTTATCTCGGGGGGTCCTATTTTGACCTTTATTATCTTTTTTCATGATACGGTTGTTTGGGATTTGAATTTGATATTTTCTTTGCTTTTTTTTTTCTTTTTTTTGAGAGAGAAACGGAGAGAGAGACAGGAGGAGGGGCAGAGGGAGAGGGAGAATCTTAAGCAGGCTCCACTCTCAGCACAGAGCTCAAGGTGGGGCTCAATTGCTTCACCCTGAGATCATTACCCAGCTGAAATCAAGAGTGGGTTGCCTAACCAACTGAGCCACCCAGGTGCCCTTTTTTGTGTGTGTGAAATCAAATTTTGTGAACTTTTAGGAGGAGGTGTAGTTGAGGATTGTTTTTTCCTAATTTCATTTTCATGGTCCAGGACTTGTTCAGTCTTTCCCTCTTTTGTTTTGTTTTTAGTGTTGAGAACTAGAGCAGCTTACTTTGTGAGATTTACTGGATCCTGTTTCCTTCCCCCTTCATTTACTGGGCCTTCCTTTTCCATCATTGCTAATTTCTGTTTTGCTCAATTTGGAAACTCTTCCCACCCATTTCTCTTCAGTACAGGAAACTGACCTAGAAAGGACTCTTGGCTTGTTGAGTTCATTGGACTCATACTACATCCACACCCAACACCTCTCATGGACCCCCTTATGGTCACCTGCTTTTACGGTATACAAAATCCTCCTATGCTCAGGTTTAATTTTCCATTTTTGTGTTCTTGGGTATGTGAGATGCCTCCTTTTTACTTTCTGTTTTCTTCTATTGGATACAGATGTCACTCAGGGGCTGCAACTTCAGTCATTGGTCCCCCTGTTCGTAGTTCGTTTATGGAGATAACTCATCACTTAATTTACTAAGCATATTATCCATATATTTCTGTCTTTGCTTTTCCTATTGCACTGTGTTATCCAAAGAATTTTTTTTCACTTCTGTAACCATCTTTTCCAAATTCTTGAGAATATTTTTAAGCATAAGAGGCATGAGTAACAATTCTTCAGGTCCAGATATTTTTCCAAAGAAGACATAAAAATGGCCAACAGACACATAAAAAGATGCACAACATCACTAATCATCAGGGACATGCAAAGCAAAACCACAACACAATATTAATTCACACCTGTCAGAGTGGCTAAAGTCAAAAACACAAACAAGTGTGGGCAAGGATGTGGAAAAAGAGAATCAGGATTTAATTTTATTAAAAATTTCCTTATAAAGCATTGAAATGGTATTTTGCAGATCTTTTTATGCCATTTTTCCAAATAAGAAAACTCAAGTTAATAGCATTATATATCCATATTTGTGTCATGAGAGATATGGAGAAAAATAACAGCTTCTCTCAGTAGGACTAATCAGTGAAATGAAGGAGAGACAATTTCAGAATGATCAGATAAATTCTGTAACAGAACAAAAGTGTTCGTTTTCTGTATCTGGTGGGATTTGACAAGGCCAGACCTTGGAATCATGCTCATCTCCAGACAAGAATATGCTGAGTGATTGAAGTTCACAAGTACCTGGGTTTATGTGAGGTTTTATTAAATTGTGTCTGTTAATAGTTAAGTGTTAGAAAAATATCAAATTGTACATTCTTATTTGCATTTCTTTAAAATATCTAAATTAACTGTCATCCTTTATCTGGGTAAATCAAAACTCATTTATTGATATGTTTTATTAAGTTAATGATAGATGCTATTATTTTGAGAATTGTCATCTAAAATTTATAGAAAATGTATGAGAATTAGAAAAAAGATTACATTCTCTTTTTATCAAATATACAGATGTATGGGAAATCCTTACATTTAGGCAATATGATCATAGTCCAGGGTTGACCATTTGTCTACTAATGGTTGCTTACAAATATCATCTTATTGCCTAGGAAGAACCGAATTATCCTGCACAAGTATTTATTATTTACATTCTTTATGCTAGACATGGAACAAGCCTCTCGGTGTCCAAGAAAATTAAGACATGGACTCTCTTCAAATAGCCCAGGGGAAAGAATACACACACATTGATACATGCAATGTACGAGTGCAATGGGAAATGTGAAATAAATGATAATATCCCATTTTTATGGGTGCAAGGAAGTCATTGGAGGTTCTCCGATAAGATATCTGATTTAATTTTGACAATTGAATACAAATATTCAGGTTAGGTCCAAGGGTAAAGGCCCTATTGCTAGAGAGAACAAAAGGTATGAAAGCACAATGTCATAAGGAAGGATTGAACTTTAAGATAAGTGCTGGTTTTCAAAGGTAATAAGTTATAAAATCCAGTCTCATAAAGGGGGCTTATTTACCAAAGACTAACTGGTTCCTATTGGTCATCTTTTTCCCTAGCAAATAAACTTTAGCTATATAACCTTGATCTTTACAATAAAACTGGTCCAAAGTTGACTTTGGGTTAGTTATCCACACATCAATTTCTCACTTCATTTAGGAAATTGAAAATATGTCTTTATATAAATACTCTAGAGGAGTGGAGATCCAGGTTTGTATTTGAGGAGTCTTGATCCAATAAAGAAATCATCCAGACATAAGCCTCCTTTACCATTCTTTTTTATTTAGCCCCACTCCCATCTTCCTTGTGATCAATTCATTATTTTATGAACTTCCTATAAATAGCCAATAGAAGGAAATAAGGAGAAAACACTAACCTACCTATCACTTGTTAGCAGTTGCTAGGGCAATTTTTTTTAAAGTGGAACATAAAAATATTTCCTAAGATTATGTTGGATCGTGTTTGTGGACTCCAGTCACCCACACAATAGTATATGTGTCTGTTTCTATGGATAGAGAATTAGTAGAGGAGTTAGCTGCAACGTTGGTTTTCAATTTTTAATTTCTTTTATTTTTAAATTTTAAATTTTTATTTTTTTTGATGTAAAGTTCGATGATTCATTAGTTGCATATAACACCCAGTGCACCATGCAATACGTGACCTCCTTACTACCCATCACCAGCCTATCCCATTCCCCCACCCCTCTCCCCTCTGAAGCCCTCAGCTTGTTTCTCAGAGTCCATAGTCTCTCATAATTACTAAGGTCTACATGATTATGAATGGTGGATTATGATCAACTGAATATTTTTAAAATATTTTTATTCATTTATTTATTTATTTTATTTGAAAGAGAAAGAGAGCACGAGCAGGGTGGAGGGGCACAGGGAGAGGAAGAAGCAGACTCTGCTGAGCAGGAAGCCCGACACAGGACTGGATCCCAGGACCCTGGAATCATGACCTGAGCCAAAGATGCTTAACTGACTGAACCACCCAGGTGCCCTCGAATGAATATTCTAAAACCACACCCAGCAGAGTTAGAGACTGATAGACAATGAGGTCTAACAGAGAAAATTCCCAAATCTCATCAAATTACATACATTACCTCACTCAGGCTTAGATGAGGAGCTAAGACATAGACTATATAAGTAAATTGTTCAAAGTGACATAATAATTTGACGTGTGCATGTGTTATTTTCTTTTTTGCTTTATTTGATGGCTTAGACCAAGCAAGTACATAAATTTTAACCCTTATTCATTTGGTTCCAACATCAATTGATTTTTTTATAAGGTAGAAAATCAGTAGAACGCTAATCAGAGATATCTACCTAGATGCATTCATTTTTCATTCATTGGCAAATCATTTAAGTTCTTATTCCTTCTTATGAGAACAAACAATCAAATTAATTGGTGAACTAGTAATAAATTACTGGAAAACATTTAGCGTGGGATTCATTTGCAGATAATTAAGTATAATTACCTAGTTTCATTGGTCCTTTATTGTCTAGAGACAATTTGATACAATTAAAATGTAAAATTTGTTTACGAATATTGACAGATTATCCAAATGTAAAGTCACATGGATAAAAATGTGTTTCAGTGGCTCCAAACATTTAAAATCAGAAGAAAATTTAGTGGCATTTTTCTGCATATTTCAGTGCAATCCAACATTATCATTTTTTTAAAGATTTTATTTATTTGACAGAGACAGCGAGAGAGGGAACACAAGCAGGGGGAGTGGGAGAGGAAGAAGCAGGCTCCCAGCGGAGGAGCCTGATGTGGGGCTCGATCCTGGAACGCCAGGATCACGCCCTGAGCCAAAGGCAGACGCTTAATGACTGTGCCACCCAGGCCCCCAACGTTATCATTTTGATTAACTGCCAAGATTCAGTGTACAGGTTGTGTTATTGCTACAATATCTGAACTAAAAGGAATAAAAATAAATAAAACATTCCAATATAGAAATGATGATTTTGGCGACCTTAATTTAGAGACTTTTATTTTTCCTGTGCTTTAAGTATCTATGTGCCTCTTTAGATTTGGGGTCTGGAATTGTGTTGTTGTGACCAATACTTAATGGTATTTATTGAACAATTACTATGTAAAATGCATACCAAGATTTTTAGAGATTGACATGGGAAGTAGAAACTATGATCTATCATGCCATCAAAGACTTTATAAAGAATGGAAGGAGCCAGGGTAAGAAAGAGAGAATGGCCGTATTAGAAGGGCAGCTGTAGTGTATAAGTATATGGGTATGTATATATGTTCAGAGACAAATCCTATACAGGAATTCCTGAGCATGGGTGGAGAGTTGCTCAGGAAGTAAGAGAAAAATGTATCTTTATTAAAAGAAAGAGTGTCAACAAAGCCTTGATTAGAGTTCTGAAGGGGGAAGGGTAGGATTTAGGACCCTTGAAAGATTATTCCAGTAGGGGGAGCTTGAAGGTTCGCCATGGGTAGAGCAGCTGGATGAAATGTGGCAGACAGGTTTACGTGGCTCGAAGGCATTATGTGAGTTGAGGCCGTAAGAGGACCCATGAGCAAAGTGATATTTGCGGAAGTCTTTGAAGTTCACATTTATACCTTCGTTTTGTTGAAAGGGCAGTATGAAGTGCAGTGGCTCATCCCCTGTGGATCAGAGGGTCTCCCAAATAAGAGGAAAGTTCTGGTATATTGGCAATATTGATTTTATAATTTGCTTTATATACCTGTTCGGGGGTTTTAAAAGTGATTTTCTCATTAAAATGTTCTGTAGGGTTATTTCTATTGGGCTAGACTATCTGAGGGCACAGGGACATTGTCTTCCTTTTTTCATCATTTAAACATTCAAAATGCATTTATTTATCTCTTGCTATGTGGCAGGCTATTTGAGAGCATAGAATGTGTTTAACTGATGAAAATAGTTTCTATGTGCCTAATTCTATGTGGAAGATAGAAAAGCAGCCCCCACCATAACATAGAAGAAGAAAGAGCTGTCCGGTGGGTAAAACAAAAACAATTTATAGTGAATCACAAAATGGTTTTAGTTTCTAAATATTATGTTTAACACCTCAGTTGTCTCTTCCCCCTGTAGCTCTTATACATGTGCCCACACGTACACAGATAATCATATATAATTTGCCAACTAACTCTGGGTCCATTCTAACTCTGCCTGCTCTTTGATTTTCACAGTCATGTGATCCCCACTCAATGCAGAGAAGAACCCGCCATCTGCTAAGACCCTCACTGAACTCAAGGACATGTGCTGAAGATTCACAGGTGCGGCCTTGCCTCCTCAATGAAAATTGCTTCCAATTCCAGTACAATCTAACAGGTACAGTTCAAATCCACAGCCATGCCATTTCTCCTGAACATTGACTAATGGGAGAATGGGTGTGTGTGTGTGTTTTCATTCTTGGGATTAAGGTCTGACAGTAGAATGTAAGAGTGTATTGCATGAAAGGGCTAAGGATTTGACATTTCCAGTGTCCCTTCACAAAAGAAAGAAATGCCCACTGTTGGCATGTAGATTTAGCAAGGCCACCTGGAATCTCTGAATTCCAAGATGCTTAGAAAAGACTTGGCAAAGTTTCAGAATAGAGCTGAATTAAGCCATGATAAACCAAAACAAGAAAAATAAGCAGCAGGGGATAATTTACCATTTAGGGAGGAATGAAGTCATGCCTTCATAGAATTTAACTCTTTCATGGCCTTTATTTTTTCAAGAAATTCAAGCTTGTGATGCACTTTGCCCTGTGGGTCTCAATGAGGGTAAATGGTAGACCTGAGTGGACTGGGATATTTTAGAGGCACTGGGAGTCCCATCCACCTCATTATTCAGCCGCTGCTCAGGATTGTTCTGGGCACCACAGTGTCTAATACCACAGACTGTTCAGTTACATTGATTTGCTACCTGTCATTACCTGCAGAAGCACATATACAAAATGCCACCTAATGTGGAACCATGTTAAGTCTCAGCACTGAATTCAGCACTGACAACCAAACCACCGCATGTGTGCAGAGGCAAAGCACTAGCCTCTTCTGAAACCAGTTCCCCCACTGAGGTCACATGGGCACCACTGAGATTTCTCACATAGAAAACTTTATACTGAATTCTAGGGGGCAATTGACTGTCTTTATTGGTGAAAGATGACTTAGCGTATTTGCCCTTTTTCTTTAGTTAAAGCTGCTTCAGGTCCTTGATTTTTTATAGTAATTTTTCTGAAATACAGTACAATTTGCTATACTGAAGAGCATGTCTTTAAAATACTGATTTTATGGGGCGCCTGAGTGGCTCAGTCAGTTAAGCGAGCCACTCTTGATTTCAACTCAGGTGGGGATCTCAGGGTCATGAGATTGAGCCCTGCCTGGGGCTCTGGACTCAGCAGGGAAACTGCTTCTCTCCCTCTTCCTTTGCCCCTCCCCCATTTGCACACAAGCACTTGCGCCAGGGTGCATGCTCTCTCCCTCTTTTTCTAATAAAATAAAATAATAAAATAAAAAAATAAAATACTGATTTTACTATGCATGGGCTTACTATTCCTGTTAAAGTCATAGATCACTTATCAAACATTGAAAATGTCTTTAAAGAGGTTCTCAGTGTTTATCATCAAAGAGCATTCTTTCTAACTACACCAAAAGTAAGGGGTTTTTTTTTGTTTGTTTGTTTTTAAGAATCAGATTATTTGGGACATCAGTCAGTTAACGTCTGCCTTTGGCTCAGGTCATGATCCCAGGGTCCTGGGATCAAGTCCTGCGTCAGGCTCCCTACTCAACAGGGAGCCTGCTTCTCCCTCTGCCTGCCCCTCCCCTGCTTGTGCTCGCTCTTTCTTTCCCCCCTCTCTGACAAATAAATGAAGAATTCTTTTTTTTAAAAAAAGAATCAATTATGGGATAATTCGCTCAAACTCCCAGTTGTCTAGTTTGTAATTCAACTATCCAAATCTATAAAACCTTCCCTCATGAGAGAATAATTTGAAAAAAAGAAAAAAGATTTTCTGTAATAATCATATAGTTCTGAGGTAACTCTCTTTCCTTTCTGAGGCACCTGTCTTAGCTCCACTGTACTGAACATATGAAATGGTTTAGATGATTGGATTTATTCCTTGAAAATATTTTCAAGTTACATCAAACAGTATCATTGTTTCTGGGTTCCTTTTCTCTCAGTTATCCCCCACAAACAGAATTCTAAGCTAGTTTTCTTTTACCATCCTGGTTAGTGTCTTTCCCTTTGTCTTCAGTCAACAGTGACATGGTCTCTAACAAACTGTTTGGTTTTTTACTTTTAGAAAGCAAACTCAGGAAGGTAACACACTTTTATTTGTTGGCTTATTTGTTTTGCAATAAAAGAATTGCAGGGTGCTTTTTGAAGCTACCTGGAAATGATTTTAGGGATACACACACACACACACACACACACACACACACACACACACACACACTCCTTCCTCACCAATGCAAATAATCAAAGGTTTGTTGTATTTTGCTCACATGACCGTAATTCTGAAACTCAGTGTGGTGATCCTATACCTGTAGAGTGGAGCACGTGCCAGCTGAGTGAAAATGCCACCTGCGGACGAGGCGTCAGGACCCGCCTTCTGAGCTGTGTACGCAGTGACGGCAAGCCAGTTGGTGTGGACCAGTGTGAGCAGGTAATTTGTCTCTATTTGTATCTCACATTCGCGGCTTTGCGTTTCTTAATATTCGGCTGCAACCTTGATGCTTGATATAGATGACAGACTTGATTCCTTCTGGAAGCTTCTTGAAGCTTAGGTTCAGTTAGAGTAAGCAGTAACTGGTATGGGGGCAGTTATACCTCATTAGTTTGAACTTAGTCAAAATGACTGGGAAAGGTCCTCTTGCACTGAGGAAATGGATTCATTAAAAATTATTTTTATTACTTTCAATAACTTATATAGATGTACTTGCTCACAAACTATTCATATCAGGTGACTTTAATATTTAGATAGGACTCTATTAGGCCGATTGCTCATTTGCATATATGAACACTGCGCCTTGCATGTAAGACGAACACTGACATTTGCTATTAGAATATGCTGCTCTTTTGCTTAGCAAATGATTGCTAGATAAATAGCAGAGTTGTCTTTTTCTTCTCAACCTAAGTTAAAATGCCTCCCTGCCAAGTTCCAATTAGCGAGTTCTGAATTTCTGTAACGTTATTGTTCCTTTCTTTCCTGTGATAAGCTATGGAGAGCTTGGACAAGAACTGTAGTCAAACCTATTCCAAAGAAGTAGCATTTCCTTCCTAACATCTGAGTGAAACTCTCTGTGGGGACAGTAGAAATAGGATGACCATGTGCTGTCACACTAGAAGAATCACCAACACAGGCTTTGGAATAAATTGAAAATACAGAGTCAATTAACCTTCAGGCTTCAGAAGCTTCCTAAACAAATTGGCAAAATGAAAATTGGTCCCATTTCTCCTGACATAGGTGGAGTCCACAAGTGGAATTAAAATCAAAACCAAACTTTTCTCACCTATCCTGACTTAAGCATTCTTCTATTAAGTATTATAAAAACAACTCTCTAAAACAACAGGACAGCCATAGACAATAACCCTGAGACAAGGCCATCAGAAATTGGACATCCCATTTGGTGAAATTCTAAAACTGGCTAAGACAGGGCAGGGTTCTGTCCGCCAAGTGTCAGTACTTTACTGTAACATTTCATTTAATCTGTCTCTCCAAAAGTTGCCTGCTTTAGCAAAAGTAAATCATCAATCTACAGCAACTCCAAATCTTACATTTGGTGTATGTAATAAATCTTTTCTTTTGATACAAAGTAAGAGATCAACTATTCAGTAATAGAAAAATCAGTTTCTCTGCTTTCCAAATACTATATGTTCAACAAATATTTAAAGAATTTTAGTTTAAGGAAGTCCCAAATTATTAACCTATCTAGAGTATCCATGTATCTCAGACGGATTGAAGCTCCTATGTGTGATTTCTCTATTGCCTAGGCAGCGTATAATCACGCTCTAATCATTCATTTTAGCTTGGCGTGGACATTGCTAACGTTTAACATGTGTTGAATGGCAGAGTTTTCCTAAATGAGCACACAGTCTGTGATTTCTGTAGCAGGATTTTTCATTATTCTTTCTGTGTTTCTTAGACGATTTATTTCCTTTTACAAAGATCTCTTCTAGTTTGGCCATTAGGAAAATCTATTTTTGCCTCCATGCTGGTTTAAGAGAGGACAAGAGGAAAATAAACCATATCACCAATTTTTCTCAAGATTTAGAGTATGGTTATGTTTTCAACCTAAGAGGTGTTTCTAATGAGCATAGTTAGGTTGTTGATTCTGTTTTTATTCTTATTTATTTTCTTTTTAGTCTGACTAGCTGTTAATTTTGAGCTCTCTTTGTACTGTTGGCCCATCCAGAAGTACAAGGTGCCTGAATTTAACACTGAGGCGTCCTCCTGCTTTAGTGCTTGCTGAGCGAGGACAGATTTCTGTGTCACATAGCTGCCTGCTTTCCCAGTACCCTAACTGCAGGTCTATTGTACAGTTGAGGATTTAAAAAAAAAAAGAAGAAATTTGGGCCAACAAACTTCTGTCCTGTGAAGTTAGGACAACCATTGTCTAGGACTGCCACCAATTTATATAAGAAAAGATATTTTTCCATACAGAGATGTGGAAAGATTATTATCATAGAATAAAGTCTTTCCCATGAAAGGATAGTGATTTGATTTGACAGTGATAGGATTTCTGCCGTAAAATTGTTTATTTCCATCTGCAGCATAACTTGGAGAAGCCCCAGAGAATGAGCGTTCATTGCCTGGTGGAATGTGTGGTCAACTGTCAGCTCTCGGGGTGGACAGCTTGGACAGAATGTTCGAAGACTTGTGGTCATGGAGGTATTTGGCTTCCTTATGTTTGTTCCCACCAAACAGTTTGGTTTTTTTTTTTATTAATTTTTAAAAATTTTTTAAAGTAGGCTCCATGCCCAGTGTGGAGCCCAATGTGCGGCTTGAGCCTCACAACCCTGAGATCAAGACCCTCGCTGAGATCAAGAGTCAGTTGCTTCACTGACTGAGCCACCAGGTGCTCCAACAGTTTGGCTTTTAAATATCTTTCTGTATGCCATAACGTGACAAATGGGCAAAAGGCATGTTGCCAGTTGGTGGTGGCATCGTGAAGCTGACCCAGAGGGGAAGAGAGATAGAACTTGCCTTGTATCGGTCCTTTCTGTCGAGGCAGAGGTTGCAACCCTGGCCTGGTCACAGTGGCAGACAACAAAAGAGCTGCTAGCTCAGTGGGGCAGTGTTTGTTCAAAAGGTCATAAACTCAGGGTACCTGCGTGGCTCAGTCAGTTAAATGTCCAACTCTTCAGTTCAGCTCAGGTCATGATCTCAGGGCTCTGTGCTGGGTGTGGAGCCTGCTTAAGATCCTCTCTCTCCCTCTCCTTCCAGCCCACTCCTAAAAAAAAAAAAAAAAAGTCATAAGCTCAGCAAACAAAAAATATTGGCCTCCATGTTTTTTGTATGTATTGTTAAAGTAATCCTGTGTCAGACAAACCCTGAAATCACAATGGCTTAATATCCCAGACTAGAGATAATTTTTCACTGACATAAAAGGAGGGGTTGTTTGCACTTTAAAAAGTCAATCAGAACCCAGGTTGATGGAGACTGTACCACTTTAACATAACCAATTTTCTTTGGAGGGTGCCTTCCAGTTGGCTCTATGCAGGGTTTTATGGGCCAGTTTGGAGATAGGATACATCCCTCCCATCTATATTACACAAAATTTAGTCCCATGTACCCACCTCAATCCAAGATGGTCAGGCAGCAAATGTAGTTTCTAGATAGCCAGTCACTTCTCAGCAATAGTATTACACTATGGAAGAAAAAGAGTATAAATCTGTGGTGAACAGATAGCAACCATTACCACAAATTCCCAGGATCTCAGTGGGCAAATGATATATAATGGCAAGGAAGGAAAGGCAGCGGATAGTCAGAAGCTAGGCAAATGGATATATAGATAGCACTCCAGCACCAGACTGAAGGGGGGACCAAGACATTGTCCATGGGAAAGAACACAAGAAATAATTGGAAAGCATAGACCTATGGTTAAAGATAGGACTCCAGTTCTGAAAAAGAGTCCTAGTTTATCACAAGGTAGATGTCAGATATTTGGAGTAGGGCCCTAGGAAAAATTGTGCTGTGTGGTTAGGCACTAAGCAGAGGAGGAGAAGGGAAGAATTGCATGTTGCAGGAATCATGGAATCAAAATGGGAGGAGGATACACCAAGACCTGGATTTAATTGCCAAACAAAAATAGTTGGGAGCAAGTTTCTAGAAGTGACTGGACGACTGGCACGAGGACATGGGATCATTTCTAAGTGACTCCCAAATGAGTGTGCTGGAGTTGCACATAATTCTCTGCCTCAGTTGGGATTATCTGAGGAATCAAGGCAAGATGCAGCATGGAAAAAGGGCTCATGTGTGAACTCAGCTATCAGATTTTGGAGAGGGCAGAGCTGAAAACAGTAGTCAGGGTCTGTATTAGGAAAATGTGACTAAGGAAACTGAAAACTACTTCTGCAAAGAGCATCGCTCACAATGAAAATATGAGACTCACAATGTCCAATAATGACATGCCATTTCCTGCACATTTGAGAGCCCATAAAGAACCTCAGGAAACCAAATTGTAAATCTCAAGATTTCAGTAACTATTCCTCAAGTATTCTGATTGGCAGCATGATATAGTTTCCAGTTGGGCATCCACTTTAAAGTTGAGTAAATCTAGTTTCAAATCGCAGCTGTTGAGGCAAATTACTTAATCTGATTCTCAGGTTCTTTATCTATAAAATAGAGTTCGTGCATACTTGGAGGTGTTTTTAGTTTGAGAATTAAATGATATGAAGTATATGGACACCTAGCACAATAACTGACACATCATGGGTGTTTATTGTATGTTAATTTCCATCTCCATCTTCTTAGCCCCCAGTAGTAGAGAGGGTCATTGGAGATTCCCTAGAATCTGTTAAGGATTATTCTATAGACTTAGTCACTCTGTCTCCCAATCTCATTTCTCATCCTTTTACCCCAGTTAAAATCCATACATTATAGACATAGCCTAAGTGTATTTTTAAAATGCAAATTTGTTTTCTTATTAAGAGCCGTTTATCCGTTAAACAAATACCCATGTGCCAGTTCTAGCTCAATGTGTTGGGATGCAGCAGTGGGTGGGAGGTAGATACTTGCCCTCTTCTCATGGAATTGCAACGTAGTTGAGGGACATAGACGATAAATAAACAAAGAGGTAATATTGTATGTTGATGAGTTCACTACAGACTCATACAAATGAGAGGTGTTTTTCACATTAGTGATGTCTTTTGTCAGAACAACTGGTTGCTCCTCCTCCATCAGTAACTCACCCTGGTTATTCCACAGCTGTAAACACTGCAGTCTTGTCCTCATGGGTTTCTGGGAGGTGTCTCTTTTACAGTAGTAAAGGGTAGCATGGAAAAGTAGAGAAAGGGTGAAGTCCTGTACTGTAAGCATGGTCCACAAGGACCCATGGGATCTCACCATGCCTGCCTCTCTATGCCCATCACCCTCCACTGATATGTTGGCTCTCTCTGCTCTAATACAGTGTATTTCAGTCACATCCTTGAGTGTGTGCTACTTTTCCTTACGTGGAGCATCTTACCATCACCCCACTACTGCCTCCTCCTACTCTTCTCATGCATGAATTAAATCACTTGTAATGTCTGTATGTCTGAGGGCCCAAAGACCCTGTGTGGGTTCTTCATGGGTAAATCCCCCCAGTTCCCTTGGGCACAGTACCTGACACATTGGAGGAATTTCAGTTGATATCTGTCCTTGCCCCTGTGGTTCTGCATCATAGGGGAAGAGCCTGCAGACTGAATCACAAGCCCAAAGGCAGCCAACCCCTGCTGCCTAGGGGATGTCTTCCTCACCCCCTAACTAAATGCATACATCTTAGGTACCATTACCCAAAAATGCATTCAATGCAAAGGAGCCAGATCTGTTTATTATTGTTTTTGCCTGGCAGTCCTAATTCTGCCACTGTACCAAGTCGGTGAAACATGACAGATATCCGTGTTATGCTAATACACTGCCTTTAAAAATAAGACCCTTAATTGTAAGTTTAGTATTCAAGTATTTAATTTTTCAAGCAGTTCTGTTAGTATTGTGCACTCAACTCAGCAGGCCCTGTTTGTCTATTAGAAAGACAACAAGAAACAAAAGAAAATCCTTTCCAAATCTGAATCCTACTATTGGAGACTTCTAGGTAATTAGAGTTTGAACTTAAATTCACCTTTTCTAGGCCTTAGAATAATAAAGAGAAACAAAGATTTCCTAAGGAAGTCATTGTGTGAACTAAGGTACCAGTGGGACTGGGGAAGGAATGTTAACTACTTGGAGAAATGAAATTGCATGAAGCACTTGGAAGTCATTTAAATGGTACCCATTGGCTTTCAATATAGCACTAGTTATAAATTACCTCTAGCTAGTTTCTAAAGGTCTATTAGGATATCTGCTTGGGAATCCTTTCTTGATCTTTAGATGTCTTGATCTCCTGAATTGTCAGATGTAATTATACCTTTAAAAATATATTCCATAATCCTGATATCTGTCAGACCCTCCAGTGATCTAAATGTGTGTGTGCCCCATGTTCCTTTATTCATTCAGCAAAGATTTATAAAGTTTATATCTATTATCCTGTCACTTAACAGTGTCTTCTTTCACTGTCAAAAGTGGCAATATGAAAAATAAATTATGTGGTGACCATGCTATTTAGACATCTGTTCTTGAAGGCAGGACTGTAGAAGTGTAGTCATATGTTTTACAAATATTCATTGGATGCTTTCTGAGTGCCGGACATTCTCCCAACAGTTGAGGCCACACTGTAAAGGATCCCAGGCAAACAGAGTCCCCCGATGTCATACAATGAATGTTCCAGTGAAAAACTGGATGGTGATGACAAGACAGATAGCAAATAAATGAGGATATAAACACAAAAATAGCCGACGTCCATGATGAAACCAAAACACATCGTGTAATGGAGAATAAGGAGATCAAGTGTTTTGCAAGGGAATGAGGGATGGGGGAAGAAAGGCCATCGACGTGGTGATATCTATGTCCACATTGAATGAGAAGGTGCCACAGCTCTTATGACTGGTGTTTTCTCTAGGAGGCTCTGCTCTTGCTCAACTTCACAAGCACTTGTTGACTACCTGGTACGCTGAACCCTCCGTGTCAGGACCCACAGATGAAAACCTAAAAATAAATGTTGTTCTAATTACATTTGTGCCCGATTTCAATCTTAAAAAAAATAAATTGAACAGTACAAAGACTAGGACACATGACCCTAGAATTTCTAAGCACCCAGCCTCAGGATGGTGCAGAGAGCCCTTGTCATTACATTACACTGTACCCCACAGCCCCCAAGCTTGTCTGTTTCCAGCCCCAGTCTTAGAGCACCGCTCTTCTCTGATCATCACCCACCCCCACCACGGGCAGATAGTAATGTTTCCAAAATGAGAGAATTACATATTTAGATTATGCCTTAATCCTCGTGCAGCACAACCTAAAAGCAATAAGCAAACGGCAATAATCAAAAGCAAAAAATGTATGGCACAGATGAATGTGTTTCTTAAAAGAGACCAAACTCTGGAGCTAAAAGAGTTGGAAACTATCATTGAAAAGCATCTGTACCTTGTCCCTTCTGAGACAGTGTGCCAGCAGCTGTCTTTTATATGAGCCGCTTTCATTTTTCCAACTGTTGGTGGCAATGGGGCAGAAACCATGAGAGGAGATAGTTTAGTCACATTAAAGTGGGCAAGCAAGTTGCATGGGAGTCTGACTCCAGCACCTGCGGCTCTCGGCTGACTTCTTTATCAAAGGCAAAAAAGTTCACACAATTGTCTCAGTTTATGAATTTGCTGGTTGTCAGGCAAATGCTGGTGTGCTGGATGTCCCAGATGCTCTCCCCACGAGCCACACTTCGCCATCGAATCCACAGAACTACATTGATCTGGGGAGAGATTTTGAAATGAGCTCTTCCTTTATTCTCGAAGTGTCTGGAATGCCTCTTTAATGTACACCTGATGCTTGTCATATACTTTCTAATTGTGTTAAAGATTTCAAGGTCAGAACAATTTGAATCCAATTTATTTCACGTCAGAAAGACTGATTCTAAGCTTCCACTAAGGGATCCTTTTAGATAGATTTCAAAGATCAAAGCTTGTAATAGAAGAGCTTAATATTTGGATTAGTCATGTTCTTTGTTGAATTTTCATCAGTTCAGTGGAATGTAGAACTCCCTAAATTTAGCATAACATGAATTATTCATAATTATTATTTAACTGATAACACTCTAAGAATGTTATTAATCCCAAACTGTGATTTTTTCCTACTTCATATTTTTTAATTCAATGTATGTGAGTTTGTGTTTTCTATATTATGTAATCCAGCCTGATTCTGTTTCCCAGATGGCATATAATTTTTCTGTCAACTCTGGCCTGTAAAGCAAAAATAATTTTGTATTGACTCCAAAGTACCACCACTTTGTGATTTTTCTGGCTTTTTTTTTCTTCTTTTTAAGCAAAGTTAAGCTGGTAGTCTTCAGTGTTAGTGTCTGCATAAAATGTGATCAGTGTGGTATCCTTGATCAGGCCCAGTCTAATAGTTATAACAATTCAAACTTATTTGCTATATCAAGTAATTAGTTCTTATGACAAGAGAATAAGAAGCTAAATATAGAATGGCAGAATGGGAAAAACAAAAGACTGAACCAGAAACCAGAAGATCTGAGTTTCTGAGCTGGATTTTCCAATGGCAACTTGTAGGTCTTTGAACTGGTCTTTGCAGAACTCACTTGCACTACTTTTTATGTATAAACTGATGAAATGTTGGAATAATTACTTTTTAACATCTGTTGGTCAAAGTCACAATTATTGGAGCCAGAAGTGTCTTAGTAAACTTTTACAACATTACTACGAAGTATAGGCATGGGCAGAACTTCACAGGTGAGGTGATAAGTAACTTGTTCAAGGTCACATAGCTTGTCAGTTATGGAGGAAAGATTCAAACCCATATTCAGGTGTCTCCAAAGCCCTATTTGTTCTACTTTGCCCCTTTGCATCTGACATTGTACTTGTAAATGTTCCTGTTAGGTCCATGGCCCTACGTATCGCTTTATAAAAATTCTCATAATTTATAGGTATATTTAAAAATAAGCAGAGGAAATGGATCTCAGATTGGAACACAAAGGGAAGTAAGGGTTTTAAGAAGTCCCCCCAGAATTTTAAGCCTCCTAAAGGTATACTTGTTTCCTAATCAATAATATCACATATTTTCTAGCCTATCAATTGGAATGTAGCTGCAGGGAGCCAGTATTACCTGGGAAAGTGTGATTCTGATGGACACAGTAGCTGCAGGATGGCCAAAATGACTCTCTCTGCCCTTCTCCTTTTGTGTCACATGGGGAGCTCCTTATTGGGATATTTCTGCTGCATATAGGGTTTTACGGTGGTCCACCAAGTTTTGTTAGCTTTTAATGGGACCGAAATGTGATCGTTGAGAGTAGAAGTGGAGATGAGTGGCTAGAACACGCTACAGAGAGTTCTGGAGCCCTTTATTTCCAAGCAAACCCAAACGTGCCTAATCTTCCATCCTTGAAAGACCTATCATGATCCGTGATACCGTGGTCTATCTCCAACTCTAAAACTGTGGTGTTGTTATTTCTTCCCTAGCTGACCTCACTCCCAGATAGATGGTCAGGGCTCAGACTAGTCTGCTTTACTGTGAAAGGCTTATGGAATCTTTATCTTGTGTAACTTGGATGTTCTCTAGGATGACAGGTATCCGGATGCCTGCAGCAATTTTCAGATAGGCTAAGGAATCTCTGTAGGGGAAACCCTTGGACGAAGCTCTGAATGCAAAACTGTTACCATATCTTCCATCTCTAACAATGCCAACCACAGGCCAAAGATCAGTCTTTAGGTTGCAGATCAGGGCCAAAATTTTTCCCCACTCTGTTACATCAGAGAATAACATTGATCCCAAATCCATGACCACAAGAGAGTATATGTAAAACAATGTTTACACTTAAACTTGGATAAAAAATCTAGGCAGGATTTTTTTTTAAGTTTTTTTTTTTTTAAAGTAAACTGCACACCACACATGGGGCTCGAACTCACAACCCCAAAATCAAAGGTCACATGCTCTACCAACTGAGCCAGCCTGGCACCTCTAAGTGATATTTGTTAAGAGAATTTAAAGTAGATTCCAGTATAAAGAGCCCCATGAATTTAACTGAATATTTTAGACAATGTAACTTTCCACAGCTTTCAGAAATTTACTGACAAGTACCCAAAACAAAGAGCTATCAGAATAGAAGAGAAGATGTTAGTACTATAATTTTAATTACATTTTACTAAAGGAAAATATGAAATATATGAATATAGGCAACACATTTATGGCAGAGGGTAGACCTAAGTATACGTCTCAGACTTGCCCAAGTGGCCTAACAATTACAGCATAGCATCTGATGCCTGACTTGGACCAGATGAAAACCTTTGAGAAGCACATGCTTTTGGAGTAAATTAGATCTTTGTTCCAGTCCTCCTGGCTGTGTGATTTTTGTGAAAAAATATTTAACTTCTCTGAGCTTCAGTTTATGAAGTGAGAATATTAATAACTGTGTCTGTGAGTCTGAGATTGGGATTCTTGTTGAAGTGATTTATTTATTTGAGGGTAGTCGGGAGAACAGGTGCTCTCAGAAGAAGGGAGAGCCAAGTAAGCAGGATAAGGAAGGGAAAAGAACTAAGCAAGAATATGCCGTATCACCTCTGTATCATAGCACATTGTATTCACTTAAGTAACTTAGTCCCTCCCTCCATAACAAGGAATACTTTTGTAATGACAAAAGTATTATACAATAAATTCTTAACCAGAGACCTAAGTGATAAAAATTAATAGATTGACATGACCAGCTATTAATGAGGTTTTTGTTAGTATTCCGTGGCTTCTTTTTTCATTAGTTTTGTCATCTAGTATTTGTTACTAGTATTAAGTAGCAGGCACCAAAAGCTTAAGAATAAATCCATGGGAGGAAATACTTAAAAGTGAAAACACTGTATTCAAAAACCTAAATGTTGAGTGCACATCAGAAAGGACTACCATCAACTTGAGGTTAGTGACATTGAGCCCCACCCTTCATGGTGTATGTTGGCCAATCCCTTGTAGATGTCAGCTCTGGAAGACCATTATGCATATGCCTTGAAAATTCAATTCCTATTCAAAAGAAATAATGCTCGGGTGGAAAGCAAACCAGTCATAATATTCAAATGACATGCTGTAAGCTCAAAGTGACTTCTTATACTGTTGTTATTATATTTACATGTCTGCAGTGCATTGGGGTTTATGGATATGTTCATCTAAACTGCTCAGATATTTTATTTGATGAAATATGTAAGGTAAAATAGGTATGTTTTTCATTGCTCATTTTTCTTATATTTCCTTTTCTACTTTCCCCTACTTTGCATTGTTGGTCATATTCAAACTGTCCAGAGCTATCAAAATCATAAGTTTCAGTTAATCCAACGACCATATGCCAGGGCCGTAGCAGAACTATTGTTTAAAGCATGCCACTATAAAGGTATATGATGGCTGGCTCCTTGGACTTGAAAGTCTGGTCAGAGAACCACTGCACTGACTCCATTTCCTTTTATGAATTTATAAATTGACAAATATTCAAACAGTTTTGTGAGGTTTTTTACTGCTTACATTTTCCACACCCCCTTTGTCAGGAGCCCCAGAATGAAGTCTGAACACTTCAGTGAGAGTGTGATCTGGTCCTATACACAGGTACCAATATAGGTCTCTCTTTTGGTGTGTGTGGGGTGTGTGTCTGTGTTACCAGTCATGTACCTGATTGTCTTTTTTTTCTGGCATTCTTACCATGCAATTCTTTTTTCTTTATTGCAAGTAATTATTGCTAATTTAACAGTGGGCCCAATATCACCATTGCTCATAATGAGTTCCCAATATTCGTCAAGGGAGGAGAGGAAAAGACTCAGAGAATCGCTAGCAAACCTACCCTACTATAATTTGGGTCTTTATTAAATTGGAAACATATTTTGTAAGGGAGTACTTTTCTCTTTTTTATAGCGTGAAGAGTAGATGAACAGAGTCGATTTCCGTTTTTACATCTCATGGGTATTGCTTGTTAAACATCTTATCTATAGCTACTATTGAATTCAGGTTCCAAATATATTGCTAGTCCTCTATTACTTTTATTGAAAAACATAAACCCAAACAAGAGGAATCCAGATGGCGTGTCCAAGGCAATGCCCCAATTTTCTGATTGAAAGCATCAAGACATGCATGGTAGCAATCTTCACTCTTACTCTGAAGGCAGAAGGAATCCAAACTACAGTGTGAGAGCTTTGGTGGGTTGGAACCAGGCAGAATCATTAGAGATTGCATATCATAAGCCCAGTAGAATACCAGTAGAAATGGTTAACGCCATTTCTAGGAATACATATGAAATAGCAGTTGTTAAAATAAATGCCTAAAATAAAAGTTTTAACAGCCATCCGCTATATTTTAGATATACTGTTAAGGTGGTTTATATATGGTATTTTTTTATTTATATAATCAATGTGAGATGACTCTAAGGAATCCTCATCATCTCAGTGCTTTTCACCTGATTCAGCATAATTGTGAGTTCTGAAGGATGCCAAAGCCTTTATAATATCCAAATATTCACTAATGAACTGACCATCTAAGAATCCATCCCCCAACCAGCAACCTTTCTCCACTGACACGTGTTCTGTCATTTCATCAGAGTATTTGTCAGTCTGTAGCTGCAAATAGAGTACGTACCCAAAACAAAGGGATATAAAATGGAACACTCTGTACACCAAAGATTAAAGGGGGCTCTTGAAAAAATTGATGGAAAGTGAGTCGAAGGCCGAAGACGCTGATGATCAAACTGCAAAAGCCAGTCATGAAACAGTGGATCTTTTATAGGGTAATCATAAAATTACATAAGAAGTATTAATAGCTGATGTATTATTTGTCCTAATAACAACTACATTGTTGTAATTATCATCGACATGGTAATTGATATTAGATCAAATAAACTCACTTGCATACTTTTTAGTTCCAGAAAAAGTCCCACTTAGACTTTATTATTAAACGTATTTTAATTCCCATTTAAACTGATTGATTGTTAAGTGGCATTTTCCCCAGCATGAATTATCATCAGACAGAAAGAACTTTCTGTAGACTTTATCTTACAGAAGAGGAAATTCACGTGCAGAGGAGTTAAAATACTTCCATGTAGTCACATCATTTACGAGCTGTTAAATCAAGAGAACCGTTTCCAGCTAGAGAATTTTGATGCCAAGTCCAGGTTTCTTTTCACCATACATGAGCTATTTTAAAATTCCCGTTCTCTTATATTCTATATCACATTGTAACTTTAAATATCTTTAATTTGGCTACATAATTTGGCTACTGCTTTTCCCCTCACATGAAAATTCACTATCACCAAAACAATTTCTTTAGGCTCCTGATTTTAGGGGTTCCTTTTAGAATAATCAGTGTTGAGAGATATTGCTTGGTTGGATATTCCATCCCGTCTGATGTTTGGAATCCCAGGCAATTTTAGACTACTGCCATTGGAGACAGTGGGCCTCCTTATTGATGCCATCTGTATTCCATGTAGCTAGATTTAATATATGCAATTGCAGGATTTGTGAAAGAGTGCTTAATTTGGGGGTGCTTTCTCTGATTATTTAATTTATACAACCCAAATATCCCTGACTTAAGAGAAAAAAGAGGGGTGCCTAGGAGGCTCAGTTGGTTAAGCAGCTGATTTCAGCTCAGATCATGATCTTGGGGTCCTGAAATCAAGTCCTGACTCCTTGCTCAGCAGGAAGCATGCTTCTCCCTCTGCCTTCTGCTCCCCCCTGCTCGTGCATGCTCTCTCTCTCTCTAATAAATAAAAGTTTTAAAAAAGAAACTTCAATTCTATCAAGTACCCCACAGAAACCTTTTACACACTCATGCCTTCAATTAGCAACATGTTTGTCATTGAACTTGAATATTAGCCGCTTAAACATGACAATATGCTTCAAAATGTAGGAATATTGTAAAATCCTTGCTATTAAAAATGTGTTCTTGGTAGTAACTGGGATTGTTTGAAAACCTTATTTTTGTGTTAGGATAGCAAAAGACAGAGAAATCATATGGCTGTGCTTTCAGTGAATGATTTTAAGACTTTCATTGTTTCAAAAAGTAATAGAATCATTTTTTTTTCTGTTGAATACATTACGTTGCCCCCACCTCTATGTCCAGCAAAAGATATCTGTCACTTTAATAGAAATAACTAATATAGTTCTAAAGTAATGGCCATCTGCATGCCATCAATTTAAGAACAAACTTGAAATTATTTGGTTATGATGAAATAGAGCCTCTTTAGCTGTGATAAAGGCAACACTGCATTGTTATTATTCTTATAGCAATAGAATAAAATGCAATTATAATGACATTTAGGGTAATAGGTATTTAGGTCAAGAGAATAAATATAAAGATTATTATAAAACTGAAGAGCATTTAAGCAAGAGTTAATGTAAAATCTTGAACCAAAAGTATTCACCAAGCAGGGACATTTCATATGAATGATGTCCAACTGGTATGATTTTGCTTGAGTGATGCTGGGTAGGACATCAAAAACGCATGGTCTTCATAGGAAATCTCACCCGAGAAGAATGGGTCAATTCTGTTGTTTACCAAGCATGTGTCATTGTTGACTCAAATTTTACCTTCCCATAAAAGAAAGTGGTAAGTAGCTATCCTTGCTGTCTAACTCAGGGCTAACACAGCAGCCTCTGGAACAAAACTTTGAGTTTGAATCCTGTTTTGCAACTTACTAGTTTTTTTTTTTTTTAATTTTAGACCAGTGAATTAAAGTCTCCCTCATTTTCCTTATCCATAGTATGGGAAGAATTTTCCTTTAGGGTTGTTGTTATTCTTCGGCATTTAAGTATTTAGAGTATTACCTTAGTATTTGGTACCTTTTCAATAATTGCACTGATATATCATCATACATTTTCAGATACCGGATATCATGTAGACAATGTATGAAAATATGAATTAAACAAATATTCAGTTAGTGCTTAATATATGTGAAGCACCATGTTAGGGACAGAAACCCAAACCTCAAGGATGAAGAATGCAGTGATTAGAACCTCCTAGGAGGGGCTCCTGGGTGGCACAGCGGTTAAGCGTCTGCCTTCGGCTCAGGGCGTGGTCCCGGCGTTGTGGGATCGAGCCCCACATCAGGCTCCTCTGCTGTGAGCCTGCTTCTTCCTCTCCCACTCCCCCTGCTTGTGTTCCCTCTCTCGCTGGCTGTCTCTATCTCTGTCAAATAAATAAATAAAATCTTAAAAAAAAAAAAAAAAAAAAAAAAAAAAAAAAAAAAAAAAAAAAAAAAAAAAAAGAACCTCCTAGGAATGCCTGGGTGGCTCAATCGGTTAAGCACCTGACTTTTTTTTATTATTATTATGTTCAGTTAGCCACTGTATAGTACATCATTAGTTTTTGATGTCGTGTTCAACAATTCATCAGTTACTCATAACACCCAATGCTCATCACAACACGTGCCCTCCTTAATACCCATCACCCTGCTACTCCTACCCCTTACCCCCCTCCCCTCTGAAACCCTCGGTTTATTTTCCGGGGTCCATAGTCTCTCATGGTTCATCTCCCTCTCTGATTTCTCCCCCTTCAGATTTCCCTCCCTTCCCCTATGGTCTTCCATGCTATTGCTTATGTTCCACATATGAGTGAAACCATATGATAATTGTCTTTCTCTGATTGACTTGGTTCACTTAGCATAATTCATCCATTTTCATCCATGTCGATGCAAATGGTAGGTATTCATCCTTTCTGATGGCTGAGTAATATTCCATTGTATGTATGAACCACATCTTCTTTATCCATTCATCTGTTGAAGGGCATCTCGGCTCCTTCCACAGTTTGGCTACTGTGGACATTGCTGCTATGAACATTGGGGAGCATGTGCCCCTTCTTTTCACTACGTCTGCACCCGACTCTTTATATCAGCTCAGGTGTTAATTACAGGGTAGTAAGTTTAAGTCCCATGTTGGGTTCCACACTGGGAGTGGAGCCTAATTTAAAACAAAAACAAAAACCACCTCTTAGTTTTCCTCAAAGGTTTTCTCCAAGGGAATTAGTTACCACAAAACTGATAATCTTCTGGTAGCCAGTAAGAGGTCTAGTCCACTGAAAGGTGAGTCACTCTTACTTGTCTGTGAACTTGAAGGCATCTGAGAATTATTCTGACCCAGGGCTTTCAAGTGAATTCTGTGTTGAAGTCCTCCCTAGCTTTCCATTTTTCTTCACATATAAATCTGGAATCCTTGACATCAACTAAAACACCCCACTTTAAATAGGTTTACTATCACTGCCTCAACCTAGTCTTCCTCTAGCTCTGTTTGGGCCACATTGGCCTCCTGTCAGTTCCTCAAATGTGGTTTGCTCCTTTGCATCTCAGGACTTCTTCACGTGCCCTTTCTTCAGCATGAGACACTTTCTGTACCTCATGCCTGGCTGACTTCTTCAGATTTCTGCTCAAAGGTCAGCTGCTCATGGAAATGTTCTGACTCCTTCCCAGACTGGCATATACCCCCCTCACATGCTCTCATGGTACCTCTGTTTTTCTTTTTTATCACAAATTACAATTACATAGTTAACTTTATAGCAACAATGGAAGGACATCCTATTCACAGAAAATAATAATGCAACTACTTGCACATAATACCTCATCAAAAAACAAAGATTAAGGACAGGAATGAGTGGGGGAGAGAGCAAGAGAGAAACACAGACATCTAACTTCTGTCCACTAGTCCTCTTTAATGGGCTTATGACCTGATACCTACATGTGGCCATAAAATGACATGGGAGCCCTGCTCTTTCCTTGGCTATTCCTATTAACCAATTGCCTTTTTTTTTTTTAATGAAATGCAATACCAGTATTTGAACATGTTTTTTCAAACATCATGCCTCCTTCACATAAGCCAACAACTTCATCTTGTATTCAGTGAAAAAAAAAATTTGGCCCTAAACTGTAGGACAGTTGTCCATATTGAATTAATTCAAAAATAGTCTGGAGACCTTGGGGTGGCACCTTCCCAAGGTTCTAGGGTAATTTGGGTTGTGTGCAATTTTTACCCTACTTGCTAATTTAGAACCTAACAAAAAAATGCAACTCTATTTTCAATATTTTTAATGTTGGCCTAAAATACAAGGTCTGTGAGGGCAGGAGCTACAACTGGCAATTTCGTCCCTGTATCCCTAGCACATAGAAAGATGCCTGGATCATCCTGGAGCTTTATAAATATTTGCTGAATTAATTAGCATTCTCCCAGTGTTTACAGGATCAGTCTATTTGGGCAACAATACAGAGTTTGGAGTTAGGAAGACTAAAGAAGTAAAACACAGACAGAATTCCAAAACCTTAAGCATTATGCAGACCTTACATAACCTGCATATCCATAGAAACCTCACTTATAATGGCAGAAAAACTGAGAGCCAGATGTGACAAAGTTCAGTGTATTTTAACGAATGTATGTAAGGCAGCATTCTGTTTTTTAATTCCCTTACTAAGCCAGCCTATAAACAAAAAACCAACACCTTCCTTATCATTTTAGGTCGAATGAGCCGGACTCGATTTATCATTATGCCAACCCAAGGGGAAGGACGGCCATGCCCCACAGAGCTGACCCAGCAGAAAACCTGCCCAGTAACGCCCTGCTACAGCTGGGTCCTCGGCAACTGGTCCGCGTGTAAATTGGAGGTAGGTCACGTGATGATGCTTAAAGAAATGCTTCTTAGTATGTCTAAAGCATTTGGTCAACCTATGTGCTGATGGGATCAATTTCACAGCACCAAGGACCTGACACAATGTATTTTTATGCAATAGAGCACATGCAAAACTAACACCGAATGACTTAACCTCATGCCCCATGGTGTTGCTAGGAAAATAGCCATTCATTGGGCACTGATTCTAACAGGGTCCTGGGACTTTCATCCTCTTATGTATTCTCTGGAATACAATGTGATGTTCTTGGCTTGTTGAAAATATCAAAGTATTATTTAATTAGGCAAAACCCTGATGTGATGGAAATGCACAGCTTGCCGTATTTCTTAAAGAAGCGCTTTTAGGCGTAGACGAAATCTTTTATAGGGGCAGAAAACCAAAAGAGTATGAAAGTTATATTTTAACATTATTACACGAAGCAAGGTTACTACATTTTCCTCAATGATTACTTTTTTATTGACCTGAGATATAAACGGCTAGCACCATCATCATATATCACATACCCAGAGCTTTTGCTGGATCAGCAAAGATCGTCCACTACAGTTCTCTGTGGTTTCTTGTGTAAGAAAAAGCGCATTGATTTTATTTTCTTATTTTACTAGTTTATCCTTTAGTTCATATTCCAAAGCACATTTTAATTAGGTAACAATAATTGTGAGTACGCGTTAAGAAATCTGCAGAGTATTCTCATGGAGATGTTCCGTGTTCCTGTCAGGATGACATTGTCATGCAGCATTACTCTTGCAGAAGTTAAGTGTCCATGTATTTTAATACGTCCCAGAGGAACAAAAATGTGTGGTACATTTGTTCAGTCTCCTTTTTACAGAAAATAAGATAACCATGCTCATTAATTCAGTAGTAACCTCGTGGCTTCTGATATGAATACTTTGTCTACCAGTTGAAAATCTTCTTTCCTAACTCTTCAGCAATTTGTAAATGCTGTTTGGAATCCCAAAAAGGAAATGTAAGGAATGTTTTTCCTTAGCACTGTGATAACTGTTGACAGAGTAGAGAAAAAAAAACTCAAAGAATTCAGGAACCTATTGCAGGGGAAGGGAGAAAAAAGTCCGGGGGAGGAAGAGAGGGGAGGAGGTCTGATAAAAACCCCTGCTCCAAGTCTTGCCAGGCATACAACTACTACTCTGCCTTACTTGTTCTTTCATCAACCTTCCCTTTTTATCTTCTTGGCTGTCAGGAGCCTCTTTTTTTTTTTTCCACACACTTCTGCCCACTTGTCTCTTGGGGACATTATGGGGAAATGCCAAATGCAGTGTTTCATGTTGCTTTCACATATTGAGCTTTTGCCAGAACCATAGGAGCAAGAGCAGTGGGTTGTGAACATTCTCTGTAGAATTGCGAGTGGGGGCTGGGGCACTTGCCGTCCATTGGAGATACCCAGGCTTGGAGGCCCTGGGAGACCCTAGCAGGAAGTGTATCCAAAAGTTTCAGAGCTGCTTCTGATTTCTCGATGAACTTCTTCTTGTTCACTGGCACCTCCAGCCAGGAGGAAACTCTGCAGTTAGACTTAATCCAGGCAAAGCTCTTGAAAAACATGGCTGTAGTTCATTGTTCTGGGGGCACCTTACCCAAACAGGGCCAGTCAGCCTTCTTCCCTAAGAATTTGGAATGGAATGGAAGCTGTTCGAAGACAGTGTATTTGGGAACTCTTTACCTGCCACATTTTCCTGCCTTGTAGATAAAATCAGTAGCTCAGAAGCAAGAAGAAACAAAGAAGGTGACACAGAAAAAAAGAAGAGGCAAAAGAGAAAGGGAAGCATGATGATAGGACTTGAATTTTGCCTGAGTTCAAGCTACATTTCAGCTTTTCTTGAAGCCTAACTGTGAACTCTTTGGGAGACCAATAACCCAGTATCTTTTTCGAGGGTTGCCTTTTCTTAAATATCTATGTCAACAGAATTTGGAATAACTGATCAAAATACGTGTGGGCCTCTGCACACAAGGGAAGATCGCCTCTCTCACAGCTGCAGTCCTGCTTCTCCTTGTCCTGGATGCCCTTGCCTGCCAGATACAGGTTGGGCGCTCATTCCCTGAAGGTGGTGGGGATGTCCAAGTGGCCCACTGCCAGCCGGTGGATCAAACCATCAGACAAGCTAACACAGAGCCCAGAGGATGTGACAGTTTGGCCACAATCTCACATGGAAAGAGATTAGACAAGGAAACGTTCATCCTCAGGCTTCACTTTTTTTTAGTGTTTCCTAATTTTTTTCTTTCCAGAGTCCTCAATTGATAACATGTATCTGCACATATGTTGATGAATGTTTTAGGAGCTCAGACTCCTGAGTCTGTCAGACTTCATTTTGGTCAAGGTTCTGTCAGTTCCCAGCTCTTAAAATTTTGCCAAGTCCGTAAACTCTCCAAGTCTGTTTTGTTGTTGTTGTTGTTTTCCCTATCTCTGTCAGGAGAGTAGCAATGGTACCTGTTTTTCTGGGAACTTTTGGTAGGGATTACATGGTTTTAATACAGTGCTTATCATGGTACCTGACATAAATTAAGAGCTCAATAAATTGTAGTTGCTCTTATAATTTTGATTAAAACCATGATTATGACTATTATCACCATCTGCCTCTCCACATCTGGTGGAGGTGCCAATTCAGAGCTTACAAAACATCCATTAATGATGCGGACAGCGGAGAGTCAGCGAGAGAATCCTCGCTTACTGACAGTCTTGCTCAAAGAAGCCTGGGTCTGTTTTCAGTCTCTAGTGTGTAAAGCTTCATGAATGAGTGAGTGAATGCTTGCTTTATGAATGAGATTATCATTCGGATACTGATTTCTCTTCGTCTTACGGCTGCTGTGGTCAAAGACAGAAGAGATTAAGGTTGACTATGGATACATACGAGGTGCATATTATTGTTTGTCTTGGTTTTTAAAGGAATCCCTGATGGAGACTCGTTTTCTGTCATTTCAAACAGAACTCTAACCAACTGCATCTTTTGTTACCCAAGGTTCCAGACAGCAAATTTCAAATTTCATACATGCTGCAGTGTCTTCAGACTCTTCTCTCCAAGCACTCAATAGCAAAACATAGACCTCAGACAATTCTGCAATGGAGCCATCATCCGGAATAATGACTTCTAAGAGAGACCCCTCCCCTAAAAAAGAAATTCAACTTATAGTATTTTCCACTTTAGAGAGTAAACATTTACTAGAGCTAAATGAATCTACTGTGAATTAACTCTGAACCTCTGTTTATCTCCCCAAAACTGCACTTAGGTTCAAAATTAGGGTGCATTTCTTTTGACAGTTTCACAATAGCTAGAGAAATGATTAGAACAATTATGAAGTAT
Organism: Ailuropoda melanoleuca; assembly: GCF_002007445.2. NCBI lineage: Eukaryota > Metazoa > Chordata > Mammalia > Carnivora > Ursidae > Ailuropoda > Ailuropoda melanoleuca. The sequence continues at coordinate 110,033,038 of NC_048219.1, forward strand.
TGATAAATCAGGTGCGGGAATTGCCATCTTAGAGAAACAAATGATAATTCGTGTTAAAACACCTCTAAAAGCAAAGGTGATGGCCCCAATTTATGTGCCTATTTGGATTTTCAAGTTTTAAGTTGCTACAACTTGGAGCTCCTCTAAGTTGCACCTTTTCTTTCTTGCTAGTAGGTCCTTGAATCCTAACTTCTTTATTATGTAAAGAATTTTTCTCAGCAGCCACTCCGTACCAGCCTGTACGTCCAGCAGTCTGTCCACAACCTGCCCTTGGCACTCAGCAGCTGCTGCCTCAATGCCTGGCCCTGGTCGGAGCTCAGCAGGCCCATTAACCTCCAGACCTGCTCCATGCCCTGGCCCACTATCCTGACTGCGTCGGTCAGTCACCTCCTTCTTTGCTCCTGCCACTCCAAAGGCCACAACAGCTCCAAAGCCTTGGAAAGGCAGTTTCTAGCTGCTGCAGCGGGGAAGGCATGAAAAGAACATGAAGCCCAGTTTCCCAGTGCAGAGCACAGTTGCCGGACTGCCCCCTAATAACGAGTGAATGGATTAGAGTGTGTGGCATCCCTGACTGCAGCAGCAGGGGTGCAGAGATGGGAGCTCGCTCTAGCTCTTTCTCTCTCCCTTTCTCCCACCATATGAGCAGTAGTCAGGAAAACCTCTAGCTCATCCACTGACTTCTGGAATTAATGGGAACTGAGTAACACACCTCGGAAGTTTAGGGGAGTTAATATTGCCGGGATTGCCTCCATCCCTCATCTTCGGATGGTCTTGAGGCCTGGTGTTACCACAGGGCCCTTCTGGAAGATATGGGTGTCCAAGAAACCAGCTGTGCTTCCCTGTGAAGTTGAGGCCAGCTTGGTAACACACTCCTTTGTCTTTGCTTTCCCTCCGTTCCTGCTGTGGTTAGTTCTTTACCCTCACTCTTGCCATCCTGGGATTTTGCCTCCTTTGCATAGAAGCTCTGCCTCCTGCCCTGTTTTCTAAGGTATTTATGGAAAAACACAGCTACTATCTAAAGCTGTCCAAATATCCAGTGGACTTCTTTTTGAAGTATGAACACCTGACAAAAACTGAGGAGAAAATACTCATGAGTATCTGCCAAAAACGTTATAGTAGGAAACCTTTCATCAGGCAGATGGTTAGGTCAGCTATCCACTAAGAGCTTTCCAGTTCTAAGTTTCTGTTTCTGTGAGATACTATGCACAATTTTTTTCTAATTGCCCAGAAAAATCTGAGTGGGATTTGTATTAAGTGTCTTCAAAAAACATTATTCAACACAGAAGGCATACTGGTAAACATTTTCTTGTGGCAAGAGAGAAAATCAATGTTTTATTGGAAACCCCAACCTAATCCATATGAGAAAGTACTGAATTCCCTACCAAAGAAAAAAAACAAGCAAAGTGAAAGAGAAATGTATGCCCTGTGGCTGTACACGCTCTCTTGGGGAGTGATTATGGATTAGGCCATTGTAATACATACACCTAGACAAATTTTGTGTTGTTTGTTCTTTTTCTGTCAATCCTGGCTGAGTTCCAAAATGAATCATCATATTCTGAGTACATACGTTCCATGGAATAAATTTGCATTTCTACTTCAGCTTCTCTATCAGCTCTAGGAGAATTGCTCAGTGATGCTTTATTGTCAACATTTGAAAGATAATTCCCAAGAGGAGGAAGCTGCTGATTTTCTTGGGCAAGAGGTGGCAAGAGCCAAAAAACTGGGAGATGCTAAGTGTTTGGGTAATTCTGACAGTATCCTTTCCTTTAATAGGGTGGAGACTGTGGGGAAGGAGTCCAGATCCGCCACCTGTCCTGTGTGGTCCACAACGGTTCAATCTCTCACTCAGCTATAAGTGTGGATGAAGCACTGTGTGGAGAAATGCCCTTAATACAGCATCCTGAAACAGCCATGTTTTGTTCCTTGCCCAGGTATGCAGTTTTAAATGATTGGGAGGGACTTCTCTGGTGATTTTCAAATTCATTTTTTTTTTTCCTGGAGAAGCTCTTGTCGAAATTGAAATTTTGAATTAACCACAATTAAAAATGCAACAAAGTTATCACTTTGGAAGACCCCTACAGCTTCAATGGAGGCAAAGTAGGTAAGAGGCAAAAAAAAAAAAAAAAAAAAAAGCACTAGACTTGGAAATTTAAGAATGAAGTTAGAATTTTGCCACCTCACTGGTGTTTTATCAGGGACATAGTCTAGTGCCTTGGACAGATGCTGCTCTATCTGGAAAATGTGTTAATAATGCCTTACCTGACAGTATCTAGTACCCTGGCCAGCACTCAAAAAATGCTGACTGGATCCTTGAGTTGATGAACCCCTGATAGATGGTTTGGTGGGAGCAAGTAAGGCTGTAGGTTCATGAAAGTATTCTGTCATCGTGAAGGTCCTTAGTAGTTACATAAAATGTATGAGTTGATTTTAATCTTAATAACCAACCTAGCTTGTATGGCCTAAGTTTAAGGTGGCTGAATATATCCACATGTGTGTAAACACATACATAATTGTGTGTGTGTGTGTGTGTGTGTATATATATATATATATATATATATGTTTAAATTAAAAATTCTTTAGACTCCTACTCCACTTCTGAGACCAACTTCTTCCCTTTATATGGTTTCTGTGAATGTCTATTTTATGACATTGTGTCTCTTTGAAAACTGAGTTACTATTTTGAAAAGTTTATTATTACTAGAAGACACATGGTGTCCTCTAGATAAGACTACCATGACTTGAAGTGAAGTAGTGGCAATTTCATTTTTGGTATTTTCTTGCTAACCTAGATTAAACCATAAATTATCATTTGTAGTATATTCTAAGTGGAAAACTGGTTAAGGTATAGGGTATAGTGTGTACAACCCACACAGATCACTGTGCCGTCACCTCAAATGTCACTGTGAACCCTGTCCATGTAAACGTTTTCAAGTGCCAGTCTTCATGTTATTTTCCTTGCTCTGTTCTACACAATCATCCAGGAGACTGCCACTTAATGGAATGGTCAGAGTGGAGCACGTGTGAATTAACCTGCATCAATGGAAGAAATTTTGAGACAATGGGCCGCCAATCTAGGTCAAGGACATTTATAGTCCAGTCTTTTGAGAACCAAGACAGCTGCCCCCAGCAGGTTCTAGAAACACGCCCTTGTACAGGTACCAAGAGCACTTTTCAATTCTCAGCCTTGATTGATCAATGCTTATTCTATTTTATGTGAGGTGTAATAGAACCGCTGTTATCGTATTTACTTGCAGGAGGCAAATGTTATCACTACACATGGAAAGCAAGTCTTTGGAACAATAATGAACGAACTGTATGGTGCCAACGTTCAGATGGCATTAATGTCACAGGTATTCCTGCCTAAGATTTGTGTGGGCACTTCAGAAAGATCTCTGAGTGTTGCTGTTT